>NC_044560.1:18933809-19033167 GCF_007565055.1 Rhinopithecus roxellana
CATGGTCCCTCGGTCACCTCATAGCCCATCCTGAGCCCAGTGCCCATCTTGCTGTGGTCCAGCCCACACCTCCACCTACACCACACGCACACCACTCTCTCTCCTGTGCCCAGAGAGATGTTTCCTGCCTGCTAGCCTGACCTGCATCTACGAACCAGCGCCTCTGGGACCCAACACCTTCTCTGCCATCCAAGGGGCTGCAGTCACAGATATCCAGCGAGGTCAGGACCCCAGCCTCGGGGGCGGGCGCTTCCAAGGTTGTCTTCTTCAGCCCTAGGATGCTGTTCCGATTCTTCCTGACATTGTTTTAGCCACTCCTCTATCCTACTTTAATATTTATGTATAGAAATTATCTCCTATTCAGATCACACTGTGTGGTTTCTGTGTCTTGATTGAACTCTGATGGACAGATTCCCAAAAAGATCCCTCAGGCACCCTGAAGAGAATGGAAGCTCCCTAATCCAAAGAGTGAGTGTGAGTCCAGCTCAGTCACTGTGTGTCTGCTGCGTGGCTCAGACCATGTGACTGCACCTCCCCGGACTCAGTTTGTTCACCCAGGAAATAGGGAGAAAGCTTCCTTCTCCAATGGATGCTGAGACTGTGAAATGAGACCATGCATATGGAGCGCAGATCACGGTGCCAGGTACCTGCCGGTGTTCAAGACGGCAGAACTGCACCTTCGTAAGTGTGGTGGGAATCACACTGGACACTGTGTGGAGTGGCATGGGGCCTGGGAGGAAGTGGAGATTCCAAACCCAACCTCCTTCCCTCTCTTCCTCCTCTCCTCATTCTCTCCCAGGACACCCCTCCCTCAGGCCCCTAAGGCCCTAGTTTCTCTCCCCAAGTCCCCCTGTGTGATGGTTAATACTGAGTGTCAACTTGATTGGATCGAAGATGCAAAGTATTGATCCTGGGTGTGTCTGTGAGGGCATTGCCAAAGGAGGTTGATATTTGAGTCAGTGGGCTGGGGAGGGCAGACCCACCCTTAATCTGGTGGGCACCATCTAATCAGCTGCCAGTGAATACACAGCAGGAAGGAAAACGTGAAAAGGCGAGACTGGCCTAGCCTCCCAGCCTACAGCTTTCTTCCATGCTGGACGCTTCCTGCCCTCGAACATCAGACTCCAAGTTCTTCAGTTTTGAGACTTGGACAGTTTCTCCTTGCTCCTCAAGCTTGCAGACTGCCTAGTGTGGGACCTTGTGATCATGTTAATACTCTCTCTCTCTCTCTCTCTCTCTATATATATATATATATATTTGAGGGCAGGGACCTTGTCTGCCTTCTTCACTGCTGAAGAAGTTCTGTCCCTCTAGAGAACTCCCCTTTGTGTATATATATATTAGTTCTGTCCCTCTAGGGGCTTAGTTCTGTCCCTCTAGAGAACCCTGACTAATACACCCTGGGACCCTGCAGGCTCTGGGGTCTGAGATGTCCCCTCAGCCTTGCTGGGAGCTGCCTGTGTCACTGCATCTGTGCAGTTACTATAGCAGCCACCTCAGCTCAGGGCAGGGAAGTGGAAAACAGGCCAGAGTGTGATGAGGCTGCACGTTCTCATCTGTCCCCTGAGCCCCTGGCCCCACAATGCATCTCCCAATACTGAGGCCATGGGCTGCTCTCTGGGCTTTGAGCTGAAGGCCTGTCCCACCTTGGCTCAGGGTGGGTGAGGGGCTTCCCTCCTTTCAAGTCTGGCCAGAGACAGCCGGGGAGGCAACTTGGAGAGAAGTCTGTCTGGTCAGGCCCTGGGGCTGCAGGGTTGGTGGGTGCCCTTGGCCTGACCCTGAGAGACCCCCCTCTTCTACCACACGGAGACCTCTGCACCCAGGGCTGTGGAGGAGTTCACCTGCCAGTCACCCCTGTTCGTCTCCTCCAGGCTAGGAAGCGCAGCCCAGGACTTGCCTCCATTCCTGGCAGGCCTGCTGGGCTGGGTGGGTGAGTGGGGCTGAGTGTGTTACAGGGGGCTGCTGGGCGGTGGAGGAGGGTGTGCCTATAGTCTAGGGGTCGGCACCTGGGACCCCCAGCTGCCTTTTCTCATCTGGCCAAGTGAGTCCCTGGTGGCTGTGATTCGGCTGTCTCTGGGCCCAGCTGTGGCCTGGAAGGTCTGTTTGTGGCTCAGGCCTCAGGCGGTCCCTTCCTCAGTCCTCCCACGGTGAGTCATGCTATTGCTGACTCAGTCCCACCTGGTTTCCTGAAGGTGTCGCTCGATGCCTGGATCTGGCAGTGAGCCCAGCTCTCTGAGAAGGTTCCAGGGCTCCCATTAGCCTGCCAAGATCCCACCTTGGGCTCATGGTAGCTTCCTTTCAAGTGACAGATCAGGATGAATGAGGCTTTTCACTCCTTCCAACTCTGGTTCCAGTCCTGGCTCTGAAACTCCACTTCCTCACTGGTCAAGTGGGGATTATAACTTCCTGGTCACAGTGCTGGTGCAAAGACCCACTGCGGGTAATGCCTGTGGGGGTTTGGAATGTGGTAGAGTTGGGGGAACCCTTCTCTCCAGGGCGGGGTGAGCAGGAAGTCCTGCCTCCACTTCGTGCTGTGTGACCTTGGGTTCATGGTCAACCTCTCTGAGTCTATGTTTCCTCATCTGTAAATGGAGATGTTGTGATGATGAAATAAGAGCAAAGAAGACAAGTCTATGCTCAAACTTTGTTTCCTCAATGAGGCTTCCCTGGCCATTGTATTTAATTCTGAGCCCTTCTCCCACCACACATCCCACTGTCCCGCCTCCATCATTGTGTTTAATTTATTTATACATTATGTTTATAGTTTATTGTCTTTCTGCCCCACTGGAATGTCAGGTCCGTGAGGGCAAGGATGCAAGTGGCTAATAGATGAGATAATTTCCAACTCCCTTCCCTCTTTCCCTCTTTCCTCCTTACAAATACACAGTATACCAGGACTGATGCCAGACCCCTAGCATTTCAGCAGCGAAGAAGGCAGACAAGGTCCCTGCCCTCAAACAGCCCTCATCCAGCAGTCAAGACACACATTAAGCAGGCAGAGGGGAGGAGCAGCAGGCCTTTGGTCCAGTAGTGCCAGGGCCTGCCAGGTGCCTGAGCCTCAGACTGAAAAGGTTTGAAAGTATCTGAGCCGAGAGCCTGGCTCTGCACAGCCTGTGGGAGCCTCTCCCTGACCTTCCCCCAGGGTAATGGTCAGAGCCTTTCCTGCCAGCTCGCAGGGGCTCAGGCCTGGCCAGCTCAGGGGCTATTACAGGGGAGGCCCCTGAGGAGTGAAGATGGGAGTGGCTTGTGCCTACCCCATGGCCAAGTCTACCGGGCTCTGGGCTCTGGTTTCCTCTCTGTGGCAAGCGGCCCTAGGACCCCAGCCTTCCTGCACTGGAGCTGCTGAAGTTAGGGTGGGCGGAGAGGGGCTGCCCTGGGATATCCTGAGGGACCCAGTGCCGATCTGGCCCTTTCCAGAATTCCAGCCCCTCCCTGATTATTCTCCCATTTCTTTCCTTCCCCGGGAATTAAATTCCTTTCCAGAGAAAACTGAACTGACCCTGGCAGGACAACCGCTGCTCAGAGCCCACTGAGAATACAGTCAATTAAATGGGGAAATATGGAAGAAGACCTCCACGGCAGGGCAGGGCGAGTTCATCAGAGGAATAAATAGACACGAAACGACAGGGGGCTCCTGGCTTCTAGTTCTTCTGTTGCTTTTTATCCAAGCAAGATGAACCAGAAATCCCAATGGCTCCACATTGCACTTGTCATCTCCCTGGTAATTAATATCCCTGGGTAAAAATCTGTTCAGCCCGGAGTACATCTGCTGAGGTGCTGGCCCCACCCACGGGCTTTGTCACCTGGGACCATTTAGCCCACTCAGCTGTGGGAAGCGGGTGCAGGGGACCCTAGGGACTGATTAATTTCTGTTATTATAACAGACAACACTGTGGAGGAGCCTCCAGCAGGCCACAGCAGGGATGCACCCACACTGGCCAGCCCTGGGCCTGGGGGGTGGTGGGTCGGGAGAGGAGAGAAGCCAGGAGGTTTCCCGTTCCTGTTTCTCCAGGCTGAGGGGCAGTGGTGTCCCCTGGAAATTACAGGTAGAGGAATCCTAAAAGCAGTTTACAGATGATGTCAAGTACCAAGGCCTTCCTGGGAAGGATCTAACTCTGCTTGCAGGTTAACCAGGCTCAGGGGAAAATGGAGAAGGAGTGGGGGCTTCTGGAACCATTGGTTCCCCCTAAGACCCTGGATCCTTGAAGGGAGACACTAGGGTGAGCCAGGTGATGACATGGGATGGGGGGCATAGAATCAGCAACCAGGACCCCACATTCTAATGCTAAGAGGAGCTTGATGATGATCAGCCCAACGCCCTCCTTTTGCAGATGCTGAAATGTGAGAGGGGAGGGTCTTGGGTGGAGGATTTGCAGATCTCACGGTCCCTTCCATGGCATCTGTGACGCACAGAATCTTGGAATTAGAGCTTCTTTCATAGACTCAAAGATACCTTAATGGAGTATTTGAATCACAGAACCGGAGAGTCTTATCCCTTTTACAAAATCCCAGAATTACAGGATCACAGATGCGTTCATAGAATCACAGACCCAAAGAATCTTGGGATTAAGAAATCGCTAGGAAAGACTCACAACCTTGGCCCTGAGAAATACAGAATGATCCAGGGACACATGGAGTTGAAATAGACATGGTGGAATCAGCATTTCAGCACAGGACGTGACCTTGGTCCAACTCCCCTGGAAATGCAGGGAGCCCTCTCTTCACCACCCTGAGTAATGATTTGAACTCTGGTAGGGACGGTGAGGTCACCACCTGACAGGACCACCTATCCCATTCTTGGGCAGATCAGGCTGCTAGTGCTGAGCCTAAATTTGCCCCCACGTGACCCACCTACAGCTCTGTCCTGGCTTCTCCAGGAGCTGAACATGTAAGGTGATCTGGACACCCATACAGAGGCTTAACCTAGCCGAGGACAGCTTGATCCTTGGCCAGAGGGGTCTGTCTCCCTCTAGGGAAGGGTCAGGTACCAGGACCAGATGGAGCAGATCGGCTCACCTCAATCCACTTCAGTTCACCTGTGCACATGAACAAGAGGTGTCCAGTCTGCTCCTCTTCTGGAGGAGGGGCCAGTCAGGCGCAGGGGCAGACAGGCAGGAATGCCCACTGGGAAGGAGGCTCAGAGGGGCCCTGGGAGAAAGAATGATGCCCCTTGGGTCCCCAGAGGCAGGGAAAATCCAATCATGGCTTCAATGGCAAGGAACTCAGCACACACACACACACACACACACACACACACAGACACACACATTTAGGCATACACACACACAGACATATACATATACACACACAGATGCACAGACACACACACAGACAAAGGCACCCCATATGCCTCCAAGAGAATACACAGCTATGAGGCTCAGCATCTGGTACCCTCCTGCGTCCAGCTCTTCTGCCCCTCTGGTCTTGTTTCTTGCTGCTTTCTCAAATGCTGCATAGGACTGCCCTTCACTTCTGTTTGGATTGGACAGGGTCATCTTAACTAATGGCAGTTAGAGGACACGTGAGTTGGGAAAAACCCAGGAAAAGTCTTGCAAATCCAGCACATCCAAACTATGTGTTACCTCCCCTCCCTCTCTGGAGGCCCAGAGCATCCTGTTGTCCTGGTACAGGGGTCCAGGCTGACTCCTGCCCCTGTCCAGGGCCTCCTCAATCCTGCCTCAAGGCTCACCCTCTCACCTCTCAGGTTAATGTCCCCTCCTTTCCTCTGAATTCTTGCTATTCCTGCTGGTTTATCTGCTAATCCCTGGCTGGCCTCCCTGAGTCTCCCATGCCGAAGCTTCTTCAAAAGAACTCCACACCCGCATATCCGGGAATAATTTTTGTTTTCCAGTGAGCAGGGAAATGTTAATTACCACCAGCACCTTCCTTGTCTCTTTTGAAACCTCTTTCCCGGAGCTGTGTGATAAAGGAACTAAATCCTAATTAATAACAGACAGCACCATTCTGAAATTGTGTTTTCCTGTTCTCAGAGATTATAATCAGCAAGGGAGGATGAGAGAGAGAGGTGGGAGGTGGGGGAGAAAAGAAGAAAAGAAAGAAAACAGTTCTTCAGCTGGGGGAGGAATCACAGGGCTTTGAAAACACACAACCAGGCCTCTGGTGGTCCCTGAGAGGTGGGAGGAAGCAGGTGACTGTGGGCGAGACCAATGAAACTTGCAGAATTGGATTTTCGTTTCTAGACCACTGATATCTGGACACATTCTGCTCTCCATGTTGTGGTGGAAAGTTGATTTGTTCAAAGAAAATAAAATGTGCTGCTGAGCGTTCCGTGTCCTGGGTACAAATCTGGAAAGGCGGAGAGCGGCGGTTTCCGAGTACAAACAGCTCTCACCCAGCTGCTGCTGTGCCCATTGTAGGCAGGCCACTGCGGGTAGGATGCGGCTGCCAATATAGCAGAAGCAAGTCCTTGATAATCACAGTGGGCCAGGTTTTCTGAGCTGTAGACTGACTTTGTGTCTGGCAGCCTGATGGGGCAGGCAATGGCATAGGGACAGCAGGGGGCTGGCGTGGGGGGACACTGGAGGAAGGGTACTCTTGGCTGGGTGTCCATGGCCTCTGAATGTCTCCAGGTTTCTCAGGACCTAGAATAGAAATTCAGGAGGTAACAGGGAGACCTGGATTTCGTCAGCTCTGAGGACCTCCTGCCTTAGAGGGAATCTGGTCTCTTGCAAGCTCCCTGAGAGCCATTGGGTGTCTCAGGTGGGCTCAACAGCCAATGGGTCAGCTACGATCAGAGTAGGGAGGCAGCTCTGTTCTCCCTCCTGCTGCCCCTGACCTGCACTTGGGAAGCCACAAGAAGGACTTCAAGGGCCTCAGTGGGGGATGAAAGTGCCTAAGAGGCTGGGTCCTCATGACCTTTGAGCTGCCTGTCCTCAAGCTTCCTGAGTGGGACATGGTTCTATGCAGAAGTGAGGAGAATGCCTGCTCTCAGTTCAGCGATACATTTTCTCCTGGGTCCTGCGCCCCTAGCAAGTGCCAGTCCCTAGCAGCAGTGTGGTTAAAGAGCCAAACAAACAGGGTTTCTGCTCGGACACCTAGAATCTAGGGAGTGGCAGGAGCACATGCTCAATTGCTCCCCCAAAGCCCAACTTTGTAGGGGTAGGAATAACTGTGTCCCTGAGCATGTTAATGGTTCCACATACCTGCACAGGTAAGTGCTGCCTCTGCCGACACTTTCCGCTGTGCGGACAGGCTGGGCAGACACACAGAAGAACAGGGGCTGCTACAAGGTTGAGGGAGCCCATATGGGGAGGTGGTAACAGGGAACGGTGAAGGGTGCAGGCCTCGGTGCCAGGCCTTCCTGGGTTCATTTTCTGATTCCACCAAATGCTGAATGTGCCACCCTGGGGAAGTTATAGAACCTGTCTGAGCCTCAGTTTTCTCATTATCATTTCTTTTTGACAGATGGAGAAACTGAGGGGCAGAGAGATTAAGTGACTGGCTGGAAACCATGTCAGTGTGAAGTATCAGAGCCAGTCAGTCTGCTTTTAGAGTTCAGGCCGTCAAAGGCCACAGCATCTTGGGTGAGACTGACAATTTGCATTTCTTTTTTTAAAAGTTTTATTTTTTTAGAGACAGAATCTCACTCTGTCGCCCAGGCTACAGTACAGTGGCATAATCATAGCTCACTGTAGCCTTGATCTTCCAGGCTCAAGCAATCCTTCCACATCAGCCTCCTGACTAGCTGGGATCAGACATGCATCACCATTTCCAGCTAATTAAAAAAAAAAAAAGTTTTTTTAGGTGGAGTCTTGCTATGTTGCCCAGGCTGGTCTTGAACTTCTGACTTCAAGCAATCCTCCAGCCTTGGCTTCCCACTTTCCTCCTGGAACCCCAGTTTGAAAACCACTGGTCTACAGAATAAAGGTGGTATGGAGAAGGGCTGGGGAGGAACATTTATGGAGCGTCCACCATATAATGTGCCCTTTGTTACAAGGGCCACACTGAGTTCACCTCAGTTTCCATCTCTGTAAAATGTGAAATGGGTTTGCTGTGAGGCTCCAATAAGTCAAAACACCATGTGAAGTGCTCAGCACAGGGCTGTGTGCAGTAAGTGCCCAGTGAAGTGTTCGCTGGTGCTGTCACTCTGCTTCCAGGTGGTTCTGGAGCTGCATTATCCCAGTTAATCCCCTCATGAGCTCTAAGGACTAAGCTCAGACAGAAGATATTTAATGGAAAAAAAGATGAATGAGACTGGCCTGAGATACTCAGGGGCCCTGCTGGGGCAGTGTGGCCTTGGGTTGGACCTGGAGGTTTGAGGAGGGGTGGGTGAGAGGGCAGGGTGGGGATCTCTTGACGTAGGCAATGTTTTTGGCCTTGCAAAGTGACAAAAATAGCCTTTCCATTAGATTCATGCTCAAGAGGTGTCCTGGGAGGGTGGGAGTGTGACTGAGGCAGCAGGAGAAGGCTTAGGCCCTAAGCAGGGGGCAGGAGACTGAGGGCAGGAGCTGCTTTCCTGCTGACCTGCTGTGTGGCTTGGGGCAGGTTCTTAACTGTCTTTGGTTTCATAGCATGTGATATGGTTTGGCTGTGTCCCCACCCAAATCTCATCTTGCATTGTAGCTCCCATAATTCCCACGTGTTGTGGCAGGGACCAGGTGGGAGGTCATTGAATCACGGAGGTGGGTCTGTCCCGTGCTGTTCTTGTGATAGTAAGTCTCACAAGATCTGATGGTTTTATAAAGAGGAGTTCCCTGCAAAATTTCTCTCTTGACTGCTGCCATGTATAATGTGCCTTTCACCTTCTGCCATGATCCTGAGGCCTCCGTAGCCATGTGGAGCTGTGAGTCCATTAAACCTCTTTTTCTTTATAAATCGCCCAGTCTTGGGTATGTCTTTATCAGCAGCGTGAAAATGGACTAATACAGCATGTCAGCCCAGGAGGGTGTCAAAAATAATTCAGTCCAACTCCATTCTTCACACATGGGGAAGATGAGGCCTGGAGAGGGGAAGCAACTTGCAGGAGACCCCTCAGCATGGATATCTGAGTGGAAGCAGAGCCTGCATTTCCGGGCCATAAGAGTGGCTCTTGATCTCAGCACCTACTCATCAGCTGGGTCATCTTGAACAAGTTACCCAACTTCTCTGAGCCTCTGTTTCTATACCTCAGGAAGCCCATCCACAGAAAAGCAACTCATTAAATGGGTGGGCTTCTCTTTCAACAGCAGCCACTGAAGTCCTGGTCTTTGTAGACATAGGTCCTTCATAGCTGCTGCCTGCTTCTGTTTCTGCCTCTCTGGTGAAATGGCTGCCTGGTTTCTAGGCCCAGACTGGGGCTGATGTATCTGCCTGTCACTGGGTGTCTAATGGATCATTGGACAAATTGATTTTTGGTAAATCGGTCATTTGATGAATTGATATTTGCTAAATGGATTTTCAGCAAATTAACCCAGACTCTCTACATCTGAAGGCTGTTCAAAAGATTAAATGAGATAATCCATGAGAAACATTTAGCATCGGGCTGGCACATAGTCGGTACTCACTAAATGTTAGCCATAATGATTATTTATTATTATTATTACTGATACTGTCATGGTTGTGACAAAGTACTACAGATGCTGGGCAAGGGAGGGAGAAGCTTGGTGGAGAGGGTAGTGGGGCAGATGGAGTCAGGGGCTCAGGAACAGGGTGGGGCCTCAGGACCTGTCAAGCCTGATCCCAGGAAGAGGCTCAGTTAGGGACCAAGCCAGAGCCAGGTAACAGAGACGGCTAAGCTCAAGCTCTCAGAGCAAGGAAGGAGGCCTGGGGCTAGGACCAGACTGTCTGTCCACAGCATTGGTCCCTGAGCACAGGGTGGGACATGGTTTGAGGGCAAGGTTGGGGGTCAGGTAGCCAGGGCCCAGCCCAGGCTCTGATGGCCTCTGGAGCCGTTTCTTTAAGGGTTTTTATGGCTCTGCCGCTCTGAGCTACAGGATCACCTTTCTCCACAGTCTGAGCTTGCCTGCAAGCAAGGTGAATGCTCTTTGCTTTAAAACAGCCTCCCTGGGTGCCCGGAATCCCCGCTTAGCATCATTCCCCTTGGATGATGCTATTACCTCCCCAGAGCCCTGGGAGGGGCCACTCCAGCACTGGCTGTGAGCACCTCTGTGTCCCCACCCGGAGACACACATCTGCCTAGGGAAACGCACCTGACTGTTTTAGCCCAGCACCCTGTAACTACCCCCAATCCCAGGAGAAAGGCTGCCTTTGGGCCTCCATTTCCCACAGTGATGAGCGCTGGGAGGCTCAGCTTTGTCTTTCTGTTTCTTGTTGATATGGGCAGGTGCCGTGGCTGCGCCTGAAATCTCCACACACTTTACAGTTACCTTGGACACAAAAAAATTACTTTTTGCTTAAGTTGATTTGGGTTGGCTTTTCTTTCTTGAGATGGAGTCTCGCTCTGTCGCCCAGGCTGGAGTGCAGTGGCCGGATCGGCTCACTGCAAGCTCCACCTCCTGGGTTTACGCCATTCTCCTGCCTCAGCCTCCCGAGTAGCTGGGACTACAGGTGCCGCCACCTCGCCCGGCTAGTTTTTTTTTTTTTTTTTTTTTTTGTATTTTTTAGTAGAGACGGGGTTTCACCGTGTTAGCCAGGCTGGTCTCGATCTCCTGACCTCGTGATCTGCCCGTCTCGGCCTCCCAAAGTGCTGGGATTACAGGCTTGAGCCACCGCGCCCGGCCTTGGGTTGGCTTTTCTATCACTTACAACTGAAATATTCCAAAAGATTTTTCATGTTGCGCTGTCTTTGCAGGGAGGAGCCATGGGCTCACAGTGCTGAGTGACTTCTGTGCCAGGAGCTGGCCTCAGTGCTTCCTCCCAAGTCATCACCACAGCCCTCTGAAGTCATCATTCCCATTTTGCAGATGAAGACACTAAGGTCCATGGAGATGGAGTAATCTGCCAAAGACCTTGAACTGGGAACTAGCTGAGCCACTCTCCTGCACCCAGCTGTCTTCCCTTGAGGCTCAGCGCTCAGGCCCTTGGATGTCAGAGGACAGAGAACAAGGGCACCGTCCAGGCACCTCTACAGGCCAGTCTACTGACCTGCCCAGGAGAGAGTCGGGGGTGGGGTGGTACACGATGTGGGGGTTGAAATCTGAGTACTGGCAAAAGGCAGATTTAGACAGAAAGGATTTTTTAAAATAATGGTTAAACAACTTCAGCACCTCTCCCCGAGTAGTTGGGCTCACGTTTATGGTTAACCAAGGCTCTTCTCTCCCTCCCCAACCTGGGCAATGGCAGGGGGCGGGGGCTGGGAAAGATCCCTGTCTCCTGGCTATCCCCAGCACCCATGGCTTCTAAAACAGGCACATTTTGAGATATTCAGGAAGAAGAAGGAAGCTGAGCCTAGATCTGGAATCTCTTACTAAAATGAAAGTGATTTACAGAAAGCTTAAGCCACAGTGCTCATGCAGCTGGCACTGACTGGGTGGCCACCCTGCTTGGCTGCAGGTAAGGAGGTGGGGGCTCAGGGAGGTCGAGAGCAGCAGAGGAGGACCCAAGCCCAGTTCTGCCTGCCCCTCGGCCCTGGCTCTTTTTTTTTTTTTCTTAATACTTTAAGTTCTAGGGTACATGTACACAATATGCAGGTTTGTTACCTAGGTATACATGTGCCATGTTGGTGTGCTGCACCCATTAACTCGTCATTTACATTAGGTATATCTCCTAATGTTATCCCTCTCCCCTCTCCCCACCCCACGACAGGTTCCTCTGTGTGATGTTCCCCACCCTGTGTCCAGGTGTTCTCATTGTTGGATTCCCACCCATGAGTGAGAACATGTGGTGTTTGGTCTTCTGTCCTTGTGATAGTTTGCTCAGAATGATGGTTTCCAGCTATCGTTGGGGACGCCTCCGAGGTCTTGTCACTCACTCACTCACTCGCTCATTCGCACTCACTCCCTTATTCCTCCAGAAAACATGACCGAGGCCCCATCAGGAGCCTGGCCTCTGGGAAGACTGGGTCCAGTAAAGACCGCAGAGAAGACAGGGCAGGGGGCCTAGAGGGGTGGGGAGGAGCTGGGGAGAGGACAGCACATGTCTGCTTTCGGGGATTGAGGACAGAGAATGGGGCACTCTGCTTGGAGGGACTGAAACCCACTGGGGCTGGCTTAAATCATAGCTGGGACCTGATTCCCTGGAGAGGTCTGGTGGAGCCTGGGCCTGCTGGAGCGGACTGCTCTGCCTCCTTCCCTCCCTCGCTTTCTGGTCCCAGCTCCATGTCCTCTCTCTCCTGCCCTCCCTCTATCTCCCTCCTTCCCTTACTCAAGTCCTACAGGTGCACTGGGCCCAGGTCTGGCTCTCAGGCCAACCCTGAGCTTATTGGTCTGCCTGGGGTCAGATATCTGCCCCGGTCCAGTCAGCTGTGGCAGGGGCGTGGCCACACAACATGTGCAAGTGTGGGGCGGGGGTCATCTCCGGGTACAGAGGTGGTGGGGGTAGGGGTGATGGTAGGGGTGGGGGGTAGCACCCCAGGAAGGGACTGGCCAGGATCCTCACAACAGCCCTTGGAGGAACTGTTTCCATGTTAGGGATGAGGTACTGGAGACCCTTGGAAGCAAAGTGCCCGACTACCTGGGTAGCAAAGTCTGGACTTGAGCCCAGCCTGTCTGACTTCAGGTTCATGCTCAGAACGACGCGCCGTGCTGCCCTATTGTGCACCAAGCTCTGTGCTGGGGACACAGATGGAGATCACACTGTCCTGCCCAGTGCAGCCCTATCACGAGTCAGGAAGGTCGAGCCTTCACAGTGGGTAATGAAAGGTGTGGGTATTTGGATGGTTCCTCTATTTAGACCTTATTCTGTAGATGGGGAAACTGAGGCCCAGATTGGGGCAGGGGCTTGCCTGATGTGCAAGACCCAGGTCTTCCAGGAGGAACGTGTGAGGTGAAGGAGGGTGGTTAGAAGCTGTGGGTGGGGCTGGCTTTGTTTGTTCACAAAGGATGCAGGGGCTTGTGGATCGGACCTGGGCTACTGTTCAGTGCCCAGCACAGGCTTCGGTGGGATTCAGGATCTTATGTGTGGGCTCCAGGAGGATTAACTGGGCAGCCACGTGCAGGTGGATGGAGAGGAGAAGGGAAGGAGAGAGCTACTGCCTTGAATTCGGGTCCCGTGGACATGATGTCATGGTAGGTGGTTGAAAAGAAAAATACAAGAAAGCCACAGCAATAACACCACCAACCTGATAAGAGTATCGTTGAGCATGGAGTTCAACCCGCATTGGAGACTGGGAGCTTTTGAAAATGAAACGTTATAACGTTATAAAGTTTGCATTTTGCAGGAAGAGAAAGGGGGTGAGGGCACAGTGCTGGGCGTAAAAGTCACTGGGAGGGACAGGAATAGCTTTTGTTTCTTATCTACTTCCAGGAATCCTATTAGGACAGCGACAGCATTTCCCCATTGGGGGTGGCCCTGCCTTCCTGGAGATAGTGGCCTGATTGTCCAAATGTCCCAGAATCCTCCAGAACATAAGCGCACTGGGAGCAGGGACTTCTTGTATCTTCTCGGTTTATCTCCAGTGCAGCATCAGATGCTCAGTAAAGATTTGGTAAATGAATGAATGAATGTGAAATCCTGTGTTTCCACCAGTGGGGAAGCTTTTCCTTCAGTCTGTGCTCACCCAGACCGGGGATTATGAATCCAATTTTCAAAGTAAAGAGCTCAGGTTTAGACAGGTTTAATGACTGACTCATTTCTTTACGGGGATCAACTGGGACTTGAACTCAGAACCCTGGGCTCCCAGCGTATTCTCTATTGTGTGCTAGGGGTGCTGCGCCATGCTGTGGGTCAGAGTATAGACTCAGGGCACAGGCAGACCTGGTTCAAGTCCTAACCTGCCTTTTCACAGGTGTGTCATGGTAGGTGACTTGGGCCTCAGTTGTGTTGTGAGAGTTAAGTGAGAAATAAATGTGGAGCAGGGGTCCTCAGCCTTGGCCCTACTGAGGTATTTGGGCCAGATAATTCCTCATTGTGGGGACTGTTCTGTACATCAAAGCGTGATTAACAGCACCCCATCCTGCACCCACTAGATGCCAGTAGCACCCCCCACCCCTGGATATGAGAACTGAAAATGTCTTCAGACATGTCAAAAATTTCCTCTGGGGAACAGCATGGCCCCTGCATGGGAACCGCTAGAGTGGAGCACCTAGCCCAGTGACGGGCACAGGGCACTGTTACTTTATTATTATTATTGTTATGATCATCAGGATGATTGTCCATGGGGGCAGGGGCCTCACCTGTCTTGTTTACTGCAGCGTCCCTGCGGCCTGCCCTGGCCTGGTACATAGTAGGTGCTCAGTACATGGGACTGTAGCCCCCAGACTCCACTGCCAGCAGCCTGGGGTCTCCTCCTCTGTTCAGCCGGATGGCTTCTCCCTGATGCCCCGTCTGCCAAAAAAACAGCAGGGGACTCTCAAGGAAGAAGCAGTTTCTTGGGATTTTCAGTTTCTCTCTCTCTGTTCCTGTTCTCACTCTCCAGTACTGTGCCAGTTGGGCTCTGGCAGAGCTGGTGGCAAAATGCCAGGGATCCGAGGTTTCAGGACTTTTGCTCCGACTTTTATCCCCCGATTTCATGCAGCTGCAGCTCTCACTGCCACTCAGCTGGAGAAATGTCAGAACTATATTAAATCGTAGGGCATGAGTGAGCAGTAAGATGACACTTGTCACCCACCTCTTGCTGTTTCCGAGGCTCTTGTGCCCCGACTTGGCCTGTCTTGTGCTCTGAGGGCTTCGCTTATTTCCCCTGCCCTGCTCCAGAATCACATCTGTGGAATTTGAAGTGACTTTCCTGGAATGAGACCTGGAGGAGGCGGGGTACATTGGTCCACAAGACATAGCCAGTGGTGGCCAACATGCCAGACCCAGGAGCCCAAGCCAGGATAGTGCAGGGGCGCAGGGTCCAGCGGAACCGACTTGTTAAAGGCAGCTGACGGCTGGAGTTACTTTTCCCCCTTTAAATTGTATTAGTGTATTTTAACCGCTTGATTGAAGTATAACTGATATATGATGAACTGTCCTATTTAAAATGTTCAATTTGATGTTTGACATACATATACACCCATGAAACTACCCCCACGATTAAGTGGACAAATCCATCACCCTAAACTTTCCCTGTGCCCCTGGGCAATCCCCCCAGCCCACCCCAATCAACTGCCCTCTGCTGATCTGTTTGTCATCACTATAGATGAGATTTCATTTTCTAGAGTTTTATATCAATGGAATCATGCAGTGTCCAGTCTTTTCTTCAGACCGACTTCTTTCACACAGCATTCTATTGAAGTTTATTTATGTTGTTGTGTGTATCATTCGTTCGCTATGTTTTTAACGGTGAGTGGTATTCCAGTGTATGGATGTGCAACGATTTGTTTATCCATTCACTTGTTAATGGGCGTTTGAGTTATTGCCAGTTTTGGGGCTTCTATGAATAAAACTGCCATGAACATTTGTGTACAAGCCTTTGTAGAGAAAGTGCCTTCCCTTCTTTGGGACAAATACTAAAGAGTGCGGTGACTGGATCATATGGCAGGGGCATGTTTTTTAAGTTTTTAAGACACTAACATATGTGCCATCTCCCAAAGCAGTATATGGCACTAGTGTATAAGTTTTAGTTTCTCCATATCCTCACCGACACTCAGTCACGGTAACTTGACCTAATGTCTAATGACAATGAATGTCTTTTCCCTAATGTCTAATGACAAGGAATGTCTTTTCACCTACTTACTTGTCTTCTTTGCTGTATTTTTTTTTTTTTTTTTTGAGACAGAGTCTCGCTGGGTCGCCCAGGCTGGAGTGCAGCGGCACAATCTCGGCTCACTGCAAGCTCCGCCTCCCGGGTTCACAGCATTCTCCTGCCTCAGCCTCCCGAGTAGCTGGGACTATAGGCGCCCGCCACTACGCCCGGCTAATTTTTTGTATTTTTAGTAGAGATGGAGTTTCACTGTGTTAGCCAGGATGGTCTCGATCTCCTGACCTCGTGATCCACCCGCCTCGGCCTCCCATAGTGCTGGAATTACAGGTGTGAGCCACCATGCCCGGCCCTTTGTTGTATTTTTTAGTAAAGTTTCTGTTCAAATCTTTGGTCACTTTTTATTGAATTGCTATTCTTCTCATTATTGAGTTTTCAAAATGTGTATGTATTATGAATACAAGGCCTTTATTAAATATATGGTTTGTGAGTATTTTCTCCCAGTCGGTGGCTTTTTTCTCTCTCCTTTTTTTTTAAGAGCAGAAGTTTTAAATTTTGATTGAGTCCAATTTGTTAATTTTTTCTTGTATGGTTGTGCTCTTGTGTTGCGTGTAACAAATCTTTGCCTAACCCAAGGTCACACATAGTTTCTCATGTTTTTTTTTTTTTTTTTTTTTTTCTAGAAGTTTTATGGTTTTAGGTTTTGTATTTAGACCTACAATAAATTTGGAGTTAATTTTTGTAAGTGGTGGTAGGTATGAACCAAGATTCTTTTCATTATTTTTTTGACAGGGTGTCATTCTGTCATCTAGGTTGGAGTGCAGTGGTGTGATCATGGCTCACTGCAGACTTGACCTTCTGGGCTTAAGTGATCCTCCCACCTCTGCCTACCAAGTAGGTGCATGCCGCCAGGCTGGGCCAATTTTTGTGTGTTTTTTTGTACAGACAGGGTTTTGCCATGTTGCCCAGGCTAGTATTGAACTCCTGGACCCAAGAGCTCCTCCCACCTCAGCCTCCAAAAGTGCTGGGATTACATGTGTGAGCCAAAGTGCCTGGCCAAGATTCATATTTTTGCCCATAGACATCTGATTGCTTCAGCATAATTGTTGAAAAGACTATTTTTTCCCAGTGAATTATCTTTGCACCTTTATCAAAAATCAGTTGTCTCTATCTGCGGGTCTATTTCTAGACTCTGTTCTGTTCCATTGCTTAATTTGACTATTTTTCCATCAACACCACACTATCTTAATTATTGTAGTTTTATAATAAGTCTTGAAATCAGATAGTGTTAGACTTCTACTTTTTTCTTCTTCTTTTTGGCCATCTAGGTCCTTTGCATATCCATAGGAATTTTAGAATCAATTTGTCGATTTCTACTGAAAAAAAAAAAAAAAAGACTGTGGGGATTTTGCCTGTGATTGCATTGAATCTATTGATCAATTTGGGAAAAAATTGACATATTTACAATATGGAGTCTCCCAACCAAGAATACGGAGCCTCTCTGCATTGGTCAGGTCCTCCTCAATTTCTCAGCAATGTTTTGTAATTTTCAGAGTTCAGTTTTAGCACATCGTTTGACAGATTTACTCAAAGTTTATATTTTTATAGTATTGTACATAGTGTTTTTAATTTTAATTTCTGGTTTTCATTGCTAACATATAAAAATACAGTTATTTTTCATATATTGATCTTTTACTTTGCGACCTTGCTAAACTCACTTATTCATTCTAGTAGCTTCTTCTGTAGAGTCCATTAGATTTTCTATAGAGGCAATTATGACATCTATGAATAAAAGCAGTTTTTATTTTTTCCTTTTCAATCTGATTGCTTTTGTTTCTTCTTCTTGCTGTATTCCTCACCTAGACCGGTACACATTTGTATAGATGTGGTGAAAGCAGGCATTTTTCTCTTCTTCCTGATCTTACACTATTTTACCGTTAAGAATGATGTTAGCTATGGGTATTTCATAAATGCTCTTTGTCAAGTTGGGGAAGTTCCTTGTTTGCTAGGATCATTTTTCTAATTAATATTGAATTTTATTTAGAAAGTTTGACATCTATTGTAATGATCATATGGTTTTCCTTTTTCAGTTTCTTAATGTGAATTACGTAGTTTGATTTTGAAATGTTAAACTAACCTAGAATAAACCTCACTTGATCATGATGTATTACCCTTTTATTATTATTGGATTTGGCTTGTTAAATTTTTATTATGAAATTTTCTGTTTATGTTCACAAAGGATATTGGTCTGTGGGTATTTTTTTTGTAAATGTCTTTGCCTGGTTTTGTTATCAGGTTGATGTTGGGCCTATAGAATGAGTAAGGAAGTGTCTCCTCCTCTTTTGATTTCTGGAAAAGTTTGCATATGCTTGATGTTATTTCTTCCTTAAATAATCAGTTAAGTTCTGTAGTGAAGCCATTTGGGACTGGAGTTTTTTGTGTATGGAGAAGTTTTTAATTAGAAATTCAAGTTAAAAAATATCTACCATGTCTACTTCTTGATTGGACTTTGGTAACTTGTGTCTTTTAGGGGGTTTTCTGATTTCATCTAAGTTGTCCAATTTATTGGCATAAAGTTGTTCATGATTATCCCCTCATTATCATTTTTGTATATTCAGTATCTTTACTATGTCTTGTTTCTCAATTTGATGTTAGTAATTTTCATCTCCTTCCCTGCTCTCTTGCTCTCTCTCATTTCTAAACTGTCTGTCTAGAGGTTAATCAATTTTATTGACTTGCTTGAAAAATCAGTTTTTGGTTTTATTGATTTCCTGTGTCAATGTTCTGATATCTATTTTGTAAGTTTCTGCTCTGTCCTTTACTCTTCCTTTTTTCTGCTGAGTTTGGGTTTAATTGGTCTTTTCCCCCTTAGTTTCGCAAAATGGAATTTAAAGTCATTAATTTGAAATCTTTTTCTTTTCAAATACAGATGTTTAATGCTATAAATTTCCCCTAAGTAACATTCCCCAAATTTTCATATGTCGTGTTTTTATTTTCATTCATTTCAAAATACTTTTAAATTTCTCTATTGATTCCTTCTTCAAGTCATGGGTTACTTACAAGTGTGTTATTTTAATTTCCAAATATTTGGGGGACTTTCTCTGATATCTTTCTGTTATTGTATGTATTTACATGGAGATCAGAGAATATATTTTGTATATCTTGAATCTTTTTACATTTATTGAGGCTTGTTTTACAGCCCAAGGTCTGATCAATATTATAAAATGTTCTATGTCCACTTGAAAATAAGGTACAATCTGCTGTTGTTGGTTGTAATATCAGTTTCGGTCAGTTGAGTTAATAGTGTTGTTCAAGTCTTCTATATTCTTACTGACTTTTTAGCTATTTACTTTAATCGGTAATTGAGGGAAGGGTATTGAAAGGTCTCATTATAATTTTGCATTTGTCTATCCCAGATATGGTATTTCTGGGTCATTTGGCAAGGATATGTTTAGCTTGTCAAATCATTTTCCAGAGTGGCTGAACTATTTTGCATTCCCACCAAAAATGTATAAAAGTTCTAGGTGATCTGTTTCCTTGCTAGCATTTGGTATTTTATTTGAGCCATGCCAACGGGCATGTGGTGGAATCTCACTGTGATTTTAATTTGTATTTCTCTCATATCCAGTCCTGTTGAGCATCTTTCCATGTGCTTATTTGCCATCTGTCTATGGTCTTTCATTAAACATCTCTTCATATCTTTTGCCCGTTTTCTAATTGAATTGTTTGTTTATTTAACTGTAGAGTTTTACGAGTTCTCTAGATATTCTAGACACCAGTTCTTTGTTGGATATGTGTTTTGCAAATATTTTCTCCTACTCTGCAGTTTGTCTTTTCACCATTTCAATGAAGTTTTTTGAAGAACAAGAGTTTTTAGTTTTGATGAAATCCAATTCATCAGATTTTCCCTTTATAAATTGTACTTTGGTCTCAAGTCTGAGAACTCTGCCTCGCCCTAGATTGTGAAATTGTTTTTCCCTATGTTATGTTCTAAAACGTCTATAGCTTTGTATAAAACTTCTATAATTTTGTATAACATGCGAGACTTAGCATGAAGTTTTTTTTTCTTTTTGGCCTATGAATGTTCAATTGTTTCAACAACATTTGTTGAAAGGGTTAATTTTTTCTTCATTGAATTACTTTTGTACCCTTGTCAAAAATCAGGTGGTCATATTTTTGTAGGTCTATTTCTGAGTTCTCTGGCCTGTTCCATTGATCTGTATGTCTATTGTTCTTCCAATATCTTTCCCCACATTTTAATTATTTGTTTTCTTTTCTTATTGTTGAATTTTGAGAGTTCCTTATATAGTTCGCATACGAATTCTTTGTTGTATATGTCGTTTGCAAATATTTTCTTCCACTCTGTAGCTTATCTTCATTGTCTTGATAATCTGGCAAAACAAAAGTTTTAAATTTGATGACATCCAATTTATCATGTTTTTAATTTTATGGGCTATGCTTTTGGTGGTGAAGAGTTTGCTAAGAATCTGACATGATATTCTAAAAATTGCATAGTTTTATGCTTTCTGTCTTTATCTATAATCTGTTTTTGAGTTAGCCTTGTATAAAATGTGAAGTTTAAGTCCAGGTTATTTTGTTTGATTGTTTTGGATGACCAATTTTTATACTACCATTTTTTAAAATGCGATCCTTTCTCCATTGAATTGCTTTTGTATCTTTGTCAAAGATCAAGTGGTTGTATTTAAGTTTATCTACCCTGTGTTATCTACCCTGTTTCATTGATTTAATATGCCTGTCTTTTTGCCAGTATCTATCACATTGTCTTAATTACTGTAGCTTTATAATGTCTTAAAATCAAGATGTGATTCCTCCAACATTGTTTTTCTTTCCAAAATTGTCTATCTATTCTAGCTTCCTTTGTCTTTTCATATACATTTTAGAACCAACTTCTTTATATATGTAAACAATTTTTCCTTAACTTTTGATTAGTATTGCATTACATCACTTGGGGTTATCTTCCAATCTATGAATATAGTATGTCTTTTTATTAAAGACTTTAAAAAATTTCTTTCAACAGCATTTTGAAGTTTCTAGCATATAAATACTATGCATGCTTTCTTATATTTACACCTAATTATTGCATTTTTCTTGGGGCTGTTGTCAATAGTATTATATTTTCAAAGAAATTTTCACTGGATATAAAGTTATATGTTCATCATTTGTGTGTGTGTGTGTGAATTATCTTTCAAAAAATAAGAAAAGATCTTACATTTCTGGTGCTCTTTATTTTTGTGTGTGTAGATACATATTTTCATCTGATACCATTTTCCTTTTGTCTGAAGGACTATCTTTAACATTTCTGTATTGAGGATTTTTATATGTCTGAACAAAGTTTTTATTTTACCTTCATTTTGAAAGATATTTTAATGGTTATAGAATTATAGGTTCACAGAAATTTCTTTCAATACTTTAAGAATGTTGTCTCACTTTCTTCTTGCTTTTATCGTTTCTGAAGAGAAATAGGTCGCCATTGTTATCTTTGTTCCTTTGTACTTAAATTTTTTTTCTCTGTCAGTTTTTAATATATTCTTTTTATCACTGGCTTTAAGAAATTTCATTATGACGTGCTTTTTATCCTTTTTTTTGTGCTGGGAATTTGTTGAGATTCTTCAATCTCTGGGTTTACAGATTTTACCAAATTTAGAAAATTTTCTGCTATTATTTCTTCAAGTATTTTTTTCTGCTCCAACCCCTTTGTCTTTCCCCTCTGGGGACTTGAATGGCCATTGTATCTACCTGCTTGAAGTTGTTTCACAGCTCACAGATGCTCTTTTCAGTTTTGTAAAATTCTTTTTTCTCTCTGTATTTTATTTTGGATAGTTTCTATTGCTATGCCTTCAAGCTTAGTAATCTTTTCTTCAACATAGTATACTTTTCATCTCAAACACTGTAGTTTTCATATCTTGAATTTTTATTTGGCTCTTTTTTTTTTTTTCTGAGATGAAGTCTTGCTCTGTCGCCCAGGCTAGAGTGCAGTGGCACAATCTCGCCTCACTGAAGCCTCTGCCTCCTGGGTTCAAACGATTCTCCTGCTTCCGCCTCCTGAGTAGCTAGGATTATGGCACCCACCATCATGCTTGGCTAATTTTTATATTTTTGTAGAGATGGGATTTCACCATGTTGGCTGGGCTGGTCTTGAGCTCCTGCCCTCAGGTGATCCACCTGCCTCGCCTCCCAAAGTGCTGGGATTGCAGGTGTGAGCCACTGTACCTGGCCTTGTTTGGCTATTTAAAAGACATTTTTTATGTCTCTACCTAACTTTTTGAACATATAGAACACAATGTTAAGAGTAGTTTTAATGTCCTTGTCTGCAAATTCTAACATCTCTGTCAGTTTAGGGTTGGTTATAATTGATTGATTTTTTCTCCTCATTGTGGGTCGTATTTTCCTGCTTTGTACGCCTGGCAATCTTTAATGGGATGCCAGATATTTCCAATTTTACCCTCGTCGGGTGGTGAATATTTTTGTATCCTTATAAGCATTCCTGAGCTTTGTTCTGGGACCTAATTAAGTTGTCTGGAAACAGTTTAAGTCCTTCAGGTCTTTCTTTTAAGAATTGTTAGGTGGGACCAGGGCAGCATTTAGCCCAGAGCTAATTTTCCCTACTCCCAAGGCAAGATTCTTCTGCGCACTCTACTTAATGCTCAGTGAATTAGAATATTTTCCAGTCTAAATAATAGGACCAGCTCTGTCCCCAGCCCAGTGCAAACACTGGGAATGGTTCTCTCCAATCCTCTTGAATTATTGTTTCCCAGTCTCAGCTCTTTCCTTCACACAGGTATGCCGATTGGTGCTCAGTGAAATACTCTCCGACGGTCCTCTGCAGATTCCCAGAGCTCTTCCTCTGTGCAGTTCTCTCCTCTCCACTGTTCTGTGCTATGAAATCTAGCTGCCTTATTCTGCCAAAATTTCAGCTTCATCTCCTTAATTCAGGTGTCTCCTAGCTTCACCTGGTTCTCCCTTCTCATGCTGTGAAACCCTCAAGTCTGTGAGCCAGAGCAGCCATGGGCTGACCTTATCACATTCCTCTCCCAGGGATCACTGATCATTGCCTGAAGTTCAATAAATTGAAAACTGTTGCTTCATTTATTTTGTAACAAGGTCTGGAGGATAAATCTAGAACCTGTTACTCCACCCTGGCAGGAAGTGGAAGTCTGGTACCTGGGTTTCCTGGCTGCTGTGAAAGGTCAGGGCAGACCTCTCTTTCCCTTTCCAGGACTGAACAAAGTTAACATCTTCAACGCTCCATTAGTCATTGTCTTTGAGTCTTGTTCCTACAAGTGTGTGTCTTCTTGTGGGTCATTCACAGGAATGGAGTTTTTCATGAATGATATTGCACCTTCTCACGTCTCAGATACTGTGGATTTTTAAAGGTTTGTCATCAGTTTAGTAAGTTTTTTGGTGAACAAGAGATTTAAAGGTTTATCATTAGTTTAGTAATAGGTTTTCAGTGAACGAAAGACAAGAAATGTGTTTTTTTTTTTTTCAATTGTAAGGCACATTCCACTCTTTCTAAAAAACAGACTTTATTTTTTAGAGCAGTTTTAGATTCACAGCAAAATTAAGCAGAAGGGACAGAGACATCCCATATACTCCCTGCCCTGACATGCACAGCTTCCCAGGTTATCAAAATCCCACACCAGAGAGATAGATTTGTTACAACTGATGAACTTACATTGACACATCATTATAAGCCAAAGTCTATGGTTTACCTTAGGGTTCACTCCTAGTGTTGTACATTGTATGAATTTAGACAAATGTATAATGACATACATCCACCACGACAGTATCATACAGAATAGTTTCACTGCCCTAATCATCCTCTGTGCTCCACCTATTCTCTGTGCTCCCTCCTTCCACCCCAACTCCTGGAAACCTCTGATCTCTTTACTGTCTCCATAGTTTGCCTTTTCTAAAATGTCATATAGTTGAACTCATACAGTATGTAACCTTTACAGATTGACTTCCTCCACTTAATAACATGCATTTAAGTTTCCTTCATGTTTTATTTTTTCATGGCTTGATAGCTCATATCTTTAGTGCTGAATAATATTCCTTTGTCTGGATATGAAACGGTGTCATCTGTCTCAGGAAATACCTGAGGTTTGTTGTCCCATGCTAAAGAAATCGAAGATGTGGACACACAAGGAGTGAGTTTAAGAGCTGCAAGTTTAATAGGTGAAAGAAAGAAGAGAGCTTCCTTGTGCAGAGGAAGGGGTCCCGAATGGGTTTCTGGGTTTGGGGTGAGATGCGTTTAGTTTTATGGTTGAGCTTGAGGAGGTGGTGTCTGATTTACATAGGGTGTAGTGGATTGGTTGGACCAGGTGTGCCATTTACATAGCTTGTGAGGAGGCTGGCCATCCCATCCTAATCTTTTATTATGTAAATGGGTTTTTTACCTGGCTGGTGCCATGTTGCCTGCTTTGCTTGGCACACATGGCAACAAAGAAAAGGGAAGAGGGAACCCTCATGTGAAATATATCTGACTTCCAGGTTTCCCTTTACTACTGAAACGACTACTGGCGCTCACCTATGCAGGCTGCCAGCTTGCTCATCTATGCTTGCAGCTTGATTTTTCAGGCTGCTTTTTGTTAGATAAGGAATGATTTGGGGGCTACTTTTTATTAAAAGAAAAATCTTACCAAGGACTCCTTTACCTTCCCTAACTGCCTAAGTAATTTCTTTTTAGCCCTGTATCAGACCTACCAGTTTATTTAGCCATTCACCTACCGAACGACACCTGGGTTGCTTCCAAGTTTCACCAATCATGGGTAAAGCTGTTATAAACATTCATGTGTAGGTTTTTGTGTGGATTTTCCACTCCTTTGAGTAAATACCAAGGAGCATGATTACTAGATGGTAAGTGTATGCTTCGTTTTGAGGGAAACTGCCAAACTGCCTTCCAAAGTGGCTGTACCATTTTGCATCCCCACCAGAAATTAATGAGAATTCCTTTTGCTTCACACCCTCACCAGCATTTGGTGTTGTCCTTGTCCTGGATTTTGGCCATTCTAATAAATGTGTCATGGTAGTTCATTGTCTTAATTTGCATTTCCTTAATGACATATGATATGGCGCATCTTTTCATACGATCATTTGCCATCTTTATTTTCTTTGGCAAGGTGTCTGTTAACGTCTGATGGGCTATTTGTTTTCTTACTGTTGCTTTAAGATGTAGACCAAAATTAAGATGTGGAGGGAGAAATAACTTCATACATGTTTATTAGAAATTGCATTTGAGAATCAACCCAGGAAGACACACCAACAAAGCTAGGTGTGTTCCCAAGTCTGTTACAAGTTGGAATTGCTTTTACAAAGAAGTTTAGGAGAAGGGAGGGAACTCCATATCAGAGTTGTCCATTTCCATTGGAGGGCAGAATACAAAATTTGTCATCATTGGCTACAGATGCCACATCTGTAGCTAAGAAGTTTTATGTAGAAGACAATCAGTAAAATTTCATGATTCAGAAACAAATCAGTGTCCTTTTCAATGTCAGTAGGTTATGTATTAATCTGTCAACAGTTTGAGGAAGTAACAATAACATTTGAGGGACTCACAAGTAAGATTCTTTTTTTTTTGTTGTTTTTTTTTTTGAGATGGTCTTGCTGTTTCATCCAGGCTGGGGTACAGTGGCAGGCTCATGGCTCACTGCAGCCTTGACCTCCTGAGCTCAAGCAGTCCTCCCACCTCAATTCTCAAGTAGCTGGAACTACAGACATGCACCACCATGCCCATCTAATGTTTGTATATTTGTAGAGATGGATTTTTGTCATGTTGCCCAAGCTGATTTCCAACTCCTGTGCCCAAGTGATCAGACTGCCTTGGCCTCCCAAAGTGTTGGGATAACAGGCATGAGCCACCACACCCAGCCTTCTCTGTATATGCTTTTTTTTTTTTTTTTTTTTTTTTTTTTTGAGACGGAGTCTTGCTCTGTCGCCCAGGCTGGAGTGCAGTGGCGCGATCTCGGCTCACTGCAAGCTCCGCCTCCCAGGTTCACGTCATTCTCCTGCCTCAGCCTCCCGAGTAGCTGGGACTATAGGCGCCCGCCACCACGCCTGGCTAGTTTTTTGTATTTTTAGTAGAGACGGTGTTTCACTGTGTGAGCTGGGATGGGATGGTCTTGATCTCCTGACATCGTGATCCGCCCGCCTCGGCCTCCCAAAGTGCTGGGATTACAGGCGTGAGCCACGGTGCCCGGCCTCTGTATATGTTGAATAACAGCTATTTATGAGATATGTCTGTTGCAAATATTTTTTCTCAATATAGGGCTTGTTTTTTCATCCTCTTTACATTCTATTTTTTAGAAATAGGAAAATGCAAAAAACATCTTAAGGAAATGCAGAATTAATAGCTAATATATTGAGGTGTCCACTCTATGTCAGGCCCTGGCTCAGAGCTTTGCAGGCATTATCTCATCTAATCCTTCCAAGGACATTGTGAGGTGGCTGCTCTTATGCTGTGCCTTTGGGCGACGTGGCGGGCGCCTGTAGTCCCAGCTACTCCGGAGGCTGAGGCAGGAGAATGGCGTGAACCTGGGAGGCGGAGCTTGCGGTGAGCTGAGATCCGGCCACTGCACTCCAGCCTGGGTGATAGCGAGACTCCGTCTCAAAAAAAAAAAAAAAAAAAAAAAGAAAGAAAGATGAATAAGTGAGGCTCAGAGGCGTTGATCTCATGCCCAAGCTACCCTAGCTAGTCAGTAGCAGAGCTGGGACTGGAGATCAGGACGGCTGGGCGCCCCCAAAGTCCAGGTGTGCAAACACCGGGTCCTGGAGCCCTTGGGTTGGTCAACACACAGGCACAGAGCTGAGGACCCAGAGCAGACGCAGGTCACCCTGGAGGGAGCTCATCCTCCTTCCTCTCCCATGCCTGCATCTCCTGGGCTCAATGCAGATGGCCATCTCCCTAATTCACGCCTTGCTCTGTCGAAGTTCATGTCTTGGCAGTTGACCGCTTCTGGAATTGGGGAAAGACAAAGAAAACAAACATGATTTAATTTTTAAAATGACACCTTTTTCCTTCAGATGAAATTGTAGTTCTCTGAAGTGTAGTGCTTTATTTTCTTCACTTCAAAAGAATATGTCTTATTTTTTATGGTGAATCTTAGGAGATCCATCCTGCAGTATGGTGGGAGGGGCCTGGGGTCCTTACTAGACCTGCCCCCTCCCAAGTTCTCCTGGCCATCAATCCCACAGAGGGGTGTCTACTGAGGCACTGAGTGTGTCCAGCAGGAGGTGTCATCCTGCACCTGCTGGAGGGGCAGCCCCAGGAAACTAAAGGAGCCCTGGCCTCGAGTGGGAGAGGGAGGCTGAGATCTTGACTCAGCAGTTTCTTCTCTGCACTGCCTGTGACCCAGGCCCTATGCTGCGCCTTCACTGTGTTAAATCATTTAATCCCCCTGCGCACTCTGTGGCGTAGATGTCATTACTATCTCTGTTTTACAGATAGGGAAACTGAGGTGCAACTTACTTGTCCAGGGTCAAATAGCCACTATGAATGGA
Source organism: Rhinopithecus roxellana (assembly GCF_007565055.1). NCBI lineage: Eukaryota > Metazoa > Chordata > Mammalia > Primates > Cercopithecidae > Rhinopithecus > Rhinopithecus roxellana. The sequence continues at coordinate 18,961,009 of NC_044560.1, forward strand.
GCAGGAGACGAAACCCCAGGCTGGGTGCGGCTGAGGGCTCCTGCGGTGAAGATGAACTCGAGCCTCAGCGACTGACCATCCTGTAATGCGGCCTCAGCTCCCTCACTTGTAAAACGGAGAGGGTGACACTTCCTTGGGGGATGGTGGACAGGGAAGATCAGCAGAGGGCCCCTGGGTGCCTACACCTGCCAGGGCCTGTGGACTCCTAAGGGCAGCCTTGTCCAACCCCTTCTGTTCCTCTCAGGATAAGTGTCAGTGGTTTTAGTCAGCGCCTGGAGAGGCTGGGCGAGGTAGCCCACACCAGGTCAGAGGCAGGGCAGGGGAGGGCAGAGTCTCCTGCTTACACCTCCCTCCCCTGAGACAGCCATAATGGCTAACTCAGAAACGGCCACACAACGTGCTGAGCCTCCACCCAGCACACAGTGAGTGCTCAGTCAGGGCTGGCTATGTTTGCCCTTTGTGGAGGGCTTTCAATGTAAACTCTGCAAGAGGGTTTTGTGCTTTGTCCATTGCTGGTGGGTTTCCATTGTGGATCCTCAGCGGGGCTCAGACCCTTCCCTGCCTGGCTCAAGACGGTGTCTGCAAATCCTGCCTGGAGCCTCCCCCCTGCTCTTGGCCGCTCAAGAAAGTCCGTTGCTGGCGTCAGGGGTACAAATGTGGCTGAGCTGCTGCCTCCTGTGCATTGTCACTGAGGCACTGGGGTCCGTCTCCCTCTCTCTGTCTCTATCATTCTCTCTCTCACACATAGTAACACACACAAACACATACATACAGGCACTCACATACACCCATGCACACACACACACCCATGCACATACACTCACATACACATTCACACACACACATTCATACACAGACACACGTACACATTCACACATACGTACTCACACACGTACACATTCACACACATGTGTGCACACACACGTGCACTCACACACCCATGCACATACACACACATGCACACAGACACACACACACGCCCATGCACACACTGACATACTCACACAGCCATGCACACTCACACACACATTCACACACACATGCACACTCAGACACACACACACGGACTCACACCCGTATACACACACATACACATTCACATACACACGTACACACAGACACACACACACACACACACACAGGCACTCACACACCCATGCACACCCTCACATACCCACTCACATACACACACAGGCACTCACACCTATGGACACACACGCACACACAGACACACACAGGTAGTCACACACATGCACATACATGTATTCTCACACACTTGCACATACGTTCACACACATGCACTCACACACACAACACATTCACACACATTCACGTACACATTACACATGTACACACATTCACACACATGCACACATGTACATATTCTCACACGCACATATATTCACAAAGATATGTATAGAAACAAGCAGTCACACACACTCAAACCAGACACACACACGCACACTTGCTCTCACACTCATCCACCCTGCAAACACATAAAATTCCCCCCCACACTAACACACTCAAACACACATATGCTCATGCACATACACATGCTCACATGCACACTCATATGCCCACCTGCCACATTCACACAAACACACTAACACACATATGCGCACTCGCATTCACACAACATGCACTCACATGTAGTCACACACACACACATGCACACTCACATTCACACATGCACTCACACGTGTACACACGCACACTCACATTCACACAACACACACACATAAACACAATCACATTCACACAACATGCACTCACATGTACACACACATGCACACACATTCACACAACACACAGGACACACATGCACACTCACATTCACACAACACAGTCACGTGCACACACATGCACACTCACATTCACACAACACAGGCTCACACGTACACACATGCACACTCACACAACACACATACACACATGCAAACACATTCACACAGCACACGTACACATGCACACTCACATTCACACAACACAGTCACGTGCACACAAATGCACACTCACATTCACACAATATGCAGTCACATGTACACATGCACACACATTCACACAACACACATACACACATGCACACTCATTCACACACACATACACACATGCACACTCACATTCACACAACACACACATGTACACACTCCCACACACTTACACACACATGCACATGCAGCGGGATCTGAACTTTTCCATCTCTGGAATGCCCCCACCCCTGCCCGTGTGGTTTTCTGGCCTTGAGACTGGGCAGAATCATTGGCCAGGAACCCAGGGGCTCCAGGAGGCACCTTCCTCCTTGCATGAGCCTCTCTCCTGGGTGATTCTTAGTGACTACTTGGTGCCCCCTTTCTTGAAAATGGGAGATGCTGCCCTGGGGGAACCAGGCACCTGTCCTCCTTCTCTTCAGCCCCTCTCATGCTGCAGAGACAGAGCAGATTTCCAGGGTCTATCCTGTCAGTGGTTTTGATGTGTGAGGGGCACAGACCCCACACAGTGGCTGGACTCTGGTGGAAGACAGAAGGTGCTGGCGGGGAGGTAGAAGGCCCCAAAGCCTTTCATCCCTCCCTTCCACATGTGACTCCCCAAAGGGCTGTCTCTGTTGGGGAGATCACAACCTCCACGGGATGCCTAAGTTTCCCTCTCCCTGAGCTGTGTCCAGGTGTGATTTCTTTTTGGTCTGTACTCTCCGTATTCTTCAAGGGCATCTGGTTTAGGCATCTCATTTCTGCCCTAAGGAATGAAGCTCAGAGAGGGGCAGTGACCTGCCCTAAGCCACACAGCACATTGGGGCAGGTTCAGGACCACGGCATGGACCTCTTGACTCTGGCCTGAGTCTTTTCTTGACTCTGGCTGATTGCGACAACCCAGCCAAAGAAAGCGTGCTCTGGGCTGTGTGGTCATGCGCAGCCGGCGTCAGTGCTGGGACGGCCTCGGTGCCAAGCAGCCTCTCTTGTCTCAAGCCTGGCTTTTGTTTCTTTCTCTTAGGGATTCCAATTTGGGGAGTATTTTTTGTCTGTTTTTAATTCTCTCATCTTTCATTGTGTTTTCTTTTTGGGTAATCCGTAGCTTGCAGGCACCAAGATATGACATGAACATTAAAACGAAATGAAGTAAAATATAATTGAACATATTTCTTTCATGTCCAAGCAGTGGATTACTTTCCCTGACATATCCCTATTTCCTCTTCGCTCCTTCCTCTTTTTGTCTGAGGTTTTCTTCCCCTCCCTGGCATCTTTGGGATTTGAATGACTCCCTGGCCCCGGCTCATCAGAGATCCACACACGACCCTGACTCTACAGACCTTGTCCCTGTGATGGATAAACCACGTTCCCAGGGCTGAGGGCAGGGAACTGTCAGTGTCCTCATGGACCTGGGAAGGGTCCCCACTGATGATGGGGAGGGTGGGGGTCCGCAAGTGGGACTGGGAGGGTTTCCCTGGGTGCAGAGACCCTCCCGGGAACATGCTCCTGGTGGGTCCTTCTGTTGCTCTAGAGCTGAGGCTGCAGGTTTGTGATCCTGACTTGCAGCCAAAACAGCTATCGGGGCCCCCAGTGAGTGATGAATCAGCAGAGACTCCCCAGACACAGCCGTGGGCTCAGGTTCAGGTCAGGAGGGAAACGAGGCATTGGAGGAGGTGAGCAGGAAAGGTGCTGCTGCCTCAGCCTACTCACTGCGTGGCCTCGGACCCGTGACCCCACTTCCCTGGGCCTGTTTCCCCATCTATAGTGTGGGCATATATAGTCACAGCACAAGGGATTACATGGAGGATTAAACCAAACAATGCCTGTAACATGCTCAGCACAGTGCCTGGCACACGGTGCGTCCTGAGTGAATGGAGGCAGGTAACAGTCATTCATCCATTCACTCACCCAGCCCATTGTGAGGCCTCCTATGTGCCAGGCCATGCAACAGGCATCAGGGAGAGAAGAATCAAACCTCCTGTCGCCTGGGGTAGCTCATGGTCTAGTGGTGAGGCTGGAACCAGCTCTGGGAGAGGGACATAGCGGTGTTTGCGGGAACAGAGAAGGGACAAGCAAAGTCAGCATCCAGGGGAATCAGAGGAGGCCTCGTGGAGGAGGTGACGCTCAAGCTGAGCCTGGAACGGGGCCTGAGTTCCAGGGGTCAGGGGTGGGGGGTGTTCCAGGAGAGGACAGCAGGGCAATGGCAGGAAGCATAAAGTGTGGGGGTGAAGGTGCCAGGGGTGGTCCGACTGGGCCTGAAGCCTGGAGACTGTGGGGACAAGTGGAGGGAGGTGGGGCAGGGAAGGCAGGTGGGGCAAGAACACAGCGGACCTGAGTTTGGACTTTGTCAGGCTGGTGCTGGGAGCCGTGGATGGTTGAGGGGCAGGAGAGGGCTGTGGTCAGAGCGTCAGGTCCTTCCACAGACAGCAGCCTTGAGTAAGAGCCACAAGTGAGACAAAGTGTTCCTCCTGTCACCCCTGTTGCTCAGGCTCCACCAGGGACTTCACAGAGTGTCATCAGTGTCCCTGATGTGGCCTCAGGGGCTTGTAGGTGGAGATATGTCCCCAATCCGCAAGTCCCCCACGCTGTGGCTCGAGGCCCCTGGCCCTGCCTCCTTTCATCACGTGTCACTGTGTTTGTTCTTTAGTCACCCTTCTCTGAATAGCACCCCTCCCTCCTTACCCCTCCCACCAGTGTTCACTGAGCTCCTGTGATGTGCTGGGCATCGTTCTAGGGGCTACGGCCATGAACAAGCAGATGACAGCCCCAGCCCAGAGCTCACAGCTCCACGGGGGCCCAGACGGCCACCAAATAACTAGGGATCTCCCCTGGGATCAGTGCACCCAGGACGAGGTTGCAGGGGTAACATTTGTGTTTTGGGAGGGCTGAACACCTGGCTCAGAGCCTGCACACAGTAGGCACAAAGCAAATGCTGATTCTTTCAGAGCTCTGCCTGCTTGCTCCTTTACCAAGATCATGTGACACTTATGGCCAAATCAGTCTCTCTTCCCCTCTAAGGTGGAGACTGGCTTTATCTACAAGTGGCCATTTGCTTCAAGGCCCCTTGGTGGATCCTCGCTGTCAGAAAGTGCAGCTCTAGCCAGAAGATTCCTGGGCCTCTGGGCTGCCAGGCACAGGAGCACAGCAGGGTGGACCACAGGCCTCCCAGGGCAGCTGAGGGCACTGCGTGGGCCCTGGCTGCTCAGCCTCATCTCCTGAGAGCAGGTGTGTGAACCCAGGGCCTCCTGCTGGGCGGGCACTGTGTGGTGTGTTGGCTCCACAGACACAGAAGTGGGGGACCCTACTGTATCCTCCTCCCCCCATGAGATTCTCAGTGACTGCACCAATGAGAATGGCAAGAGGGAGATTTCAGAGCCACCAGAAACCTGACAACAGGTGTTTCTTTATTGTTTTGTTCCCTTCAAAGGACTTGCCATGGGGATAGAGCAGGAGCTACAGTCACAGGCAGACACCAACAGTGTCTCAGACTGATGACCAAGACTCTGAATCCCTGGTTCCACCTTAGGACCTGGGACCTGCCTCTCTCCAGCAGGGACACCAGGCATGGCTGAAGGGAGGCTGGGGGACAGACTCAGGGCCTGGTGGAACCCGGAGCAGGGCAAGCACGTGCTTCGAGGGAGAGCAGCAGACCCAGGCTTTAACGGGATCCTTTCCGCACACAGACCTCAGTCTTCTCTGAGCCTCAGGTTCCCCTTCTGTGCAGTGGAGGGGGGCTATCAACAGGGCTGGTGAGCATATGAAGGGGGACAGTGCTGGTGATGGGGCTAGGCACACAGCAGATGTGCTGCTAGAGCCTGACTTTCCTTCCTCAAGTCTGCCTGGTGCATCCTGGGTACTTAGGGATTCAAGCAGCCTCATTCACAGATGACAGTGAGGACAGAGCTCCTCAGTACGGGAACTGCAGGACCATCTATCCCTAAAAGCCATGGTGATGATGTTGCTCCCTCTGAGGACACAGCCTTGTGGGCCTCGAAAGCTGTTCAGGTTTCTGGGTGACCCCGAGAAATGCAACTATCCCTGGGATCTCACCCCGAAGCCTCCACAAGCTGTGCACATCGAGATGGAGGGGCAGGCATCCAGGAGCGAGGTGTGGGCAGAGACGGGGTGATGAGGTGGGTGAGGGTAGCCAGGGTGGAGGAAGGGGGAAGAAGGCATTGGTGACAATAGCAGTAGCCAACACATCCCCACTTGCAGATGAGGAGACTGGGCAGAGGGGCTGAGTGCATTGTCCACAGTCACACGTCACTGGGGTTCAAACCCAGGAGATGCAGCTGCACAGTCGGGCTCTCAACCATGAACCTGAAGAGGGAGAATGTGGATGAGGCGCTCCGGGGAGCCCACGGCAAGCCAGGCACAGTGCACCATCCTGCCCCCATGTCCCCGGTGTGAGGTGACAAGCTGGGGCAGGGCTGTCATGCATGGCACCAGTAATTGACGAGGGCAGAGCACTCAGGTCTCTCTAAGGGGAAGGAACTGCTCAAGGACATAATCTCAGGCTGGGAATACATTGATCTTGGCACAGCGATCACAAATCTATGCGTCAGGCCTATAAATCACCCATTTAATGGGCCTGGAGATGCCATGGTGGGGAGGCCTGGAAGGGTTTTGGTCCCACTTGGTGCTTCCACAGGCTGGGATGAGGCTGCAGGTGGATTTACCAGGGAAGGGCAGGGTTGAGTCTGGGCAACCAGGATGGAGTTAGAGGGCCACTGTCCAGCTCCAAAGTCACCGTTCAGCTCAGGATCCTCCAGGCTCGAAGCATCAAGTGAGACAGTTAGGTTGGGAACCATTTGATAAATGTCCCTCCCTCCCTCCTTCCCTCCCTGCCCTTCCTCCTTTCCTCTCTCCCTTCCTTACATAGGCAGGAGGGTAACAAATCTGAACCCTAAGCACGTGTGTCCACAGGCACATTTATAAGGGCCCACACCTGTGGGCACTGGAGCTCCTGCTGTGCCCTGATGGGCCATGTCCGCCCAATGCCAGCCTCACAGAGCCCAGAGCAACCCAGACCCCTTCTCTCTTTTGAGGCTCCCAGAAAAGTGAAAAATGAAGGAGTATTGAAACAGAGTCACACAGGGGGATGTGGGTTGGATGTTTACATGTACAAATTAATACCTTCATTAACAAATGTGTGGTGCACTGCTATTGTATGAGTCACCAGATAATCACAGGGACTATTAAAAAGCTCATTTGTTCCACACGTGAGGCGGAGTAGATGGGAACCATGACCCATGCAGAAGGAAGTTAGATGAAGGTCTTGCCTTCCTTCCACCTGTCCCCGTATTCCTGGGGCTGTGGGAAAATCTCTTAGAGGCAGTGTCAGAAGGTCACATTTGAGGCCTTGGAGAATGTGAGGTATGTGGTCCTTCCCCAGCACACACACACACATGCACACATGTGCACATGCATGCACCCATGTGTGCACACTCTCACCCTAGGTGGGGAGGCAGTGGATCTGGTCTTTGCAGGCATAAGGTTTTAGAGGTGAAGGCACTATGTGTTATTCTTGTCATTTCTTTTCTTTCTTTCTTTTTTTTTTGAGATGGAGTATTGCTCTGTTGCCCAGGCTGGAGGGCAGTGGCGTGATATCTTGGTTCACTGCAACCTCCACCTCCTGAATTCAAGCCATTCTTCTGCCCCAGCCTCCCAAGTAGCTGGAATTACAGGCATATGCCACCACGCCCAGCTAATTTTTGTATTTTTAGTAGAGATCGGGCTTTGCCATGTTGGCCAGGTTGGTCTTGAACTCCTGACCTCAGGTGATCCTCCCACCTTGGCCTCCCCAAGTGCTAGGATTACAGGCATGAGCCACGGTTCCCAGCCCATTCTTGTCATTTCTGAAGACAAGAATGGAGAAATGGCACGTTTGTGGTCAGAGGGAAGCTGACACTAGGGAACATCTTAGAGGTATTTCTGCAAGTCATGGATCGCACATGGCTGTAGATCCTCTCCCTGGGGTCTGCAGGGAGGGCCTGGCGGGGAGGAAACAGCTTCCTCGTGAGGTCCTACTGTGTGCCATAGTGTCTGGTGCCCTCATATCTGTGGGCTTCTGGACCTGCAGCTCCCCAGGGTGGCAAATGTCATCAAGTCTGTTATTTTTACAGAGGAGGAAATGGAGGTAAGTAACAAATGCCAAATCTTATGTTTGTCCAGTTTGGTAAACTCTTTACAGATATTTTAAAAGGAGGAAAAACGCTGTTTCTACAAACCCTCCCTGTGCTTCTCATGACTCCCAGGGAAGCAGAGAGGATGAGGGCTGTGCGGGTCTCAAACTGGTTTTCAAGCCCCTGCCTGCCGTGGCTGACTCCCCCCTCACACGGCCTTTTCCAGGCGCCAGAAATGTGAGACATCGGTGAGAAAAAGAACAACAACAAACAGACTCATCCATTTTGCCAAAAACTGGCTACCCTCCCTGGATAACCCACAATGATGTCAAGAGGTTAACAGAATTCTCATGATGGAATGGGTCTTATTTCCTACCTTGGTCCTATTTGCTGGGAAAACGAATTCTGTCAAGTCTCTTGAAGTCGACTGTCAAAGTAAAGCATTTGGGGAAGACAGATCTCTCACTCTGATGGCAAAATTCATTTGATTTGATTCTTTAATCCAGTCTGCTTGCAAAACCTGGTGCTGAAATTTTAAAGCCTGTTCTCTCTTCTCCCTGCTGCCTCCTCTCTTGGTGCCCTGTCCTCCATCTCTTAGAAAATAATGTAGCAAAGAATTGCAGCTGGTGTAATGATGACCATTTGGTTTCTCACAACTATTTTTAGGGAGAAAATGACAGAGCACAAAGCCTTTTCTTTCAGTGTCTGTTTGGGGAAGGGAGAGAGATGCTCACTGTTAATGCCAGCAGGAACAAGAGCAAGGGCTCAAGGGGATAGATGAGATTTTGCAGACCTGACATCTGTGGGAGCAGGAGGGACATCTGGGAGGATGGAAGTGCCTCCATCCTTGCTGAAGCAGGGGGACAGTGAGCACTGATTTTTTTTTCTGATCAGTGGTTCCCACCCTGAACCCTCTTCCATGATTCATCTCCAAGAACCTGTAAGCTTCTGTTAAATTTTACAAAGCACTTCTGCATCCATTATGTTCATTTAATCATTAATTGACTCCTTGGCTCATTCACGTATTCATGTTATGTAGCTCCTGGTAATTGGGGTTCAGTGTGGGTTGTGACCCACATTGACAGATGTGAAGCTCTAGGGTAACAGAGACTGACAAGACACATCCTTCCCCTGCAGAAGTCCAGGCTCTGATATAGGAGAGTGTGCACAGATAGCAGTGACCTGGCCTGTTGAGAAGTATGAGGACATGAGTTGGGCACAACTTGCATCTTGCATCCTGATGGATGTATTGGGTACCAAGTAGCAGAAACCAACAATAGTGACTCAAGCAATTGATATATGTAATGATCATGCACAAAAAGATGTCTGGTGGGAGATGGTTTCAGGGTTGTTGAGATGCCATTCCATGTCATCAGTGGTGGGGACACACAATGGGCAGGCTGGTGACACCATGTCTTGGTCGTGAATTGACAACTCACATTCTTTGTGAAGCAGGATACAATTATTTTGAACATAAGTGTATGCTAATGAGGGATAATTACACTCCAATTTATAAATTTATCAAAATATGCGAAAACCATTTCTGACAATTCTACACCTACAGGCACACCAGTTTAATAACTGCTCGAGGCTTCTTGCCAGCACCATAATGTGAGCTTGGGTACCATGTGGGACCAGAAACCTGCAGCCCAGCCCTGCTGGGGAGGCCTCCACTGTTGCTGCTGCCAGTCCCACACAGACCTGACCCATTGGCGCCCTTCTTAGTCTTCTTGACCCTCCCAGCTCCCCAGAGAGACAGCCTCATCATTGGACCTTGTGGGGTGGGACCTGGGAGAGACCCTGAAGACCCTGGAGGGCAACAGCTGTTCCTGGATATCACCACCGGGAAGACGGAGGTGCAGTGATCCCAGGGTGAAGGTTTCAACTCCCATCTTTTCACCCAAGGCCACAGTCACTGGTGCTGCTCCCTCTTAAGGTTCACTCACTCTTCATTCATTTGTTCATCCATTCAGCAGTTTTAATTGTGCATTGATTCTGAGCCAAGCCTGGTTCTAGGTGCTAAGGATGTAGCAGAGACCAAACTGCCCAGTCCTGCTGGCATGGGGCCTGCCATCAGGGTTGCTTTAATGGTGATTCCAAGGGCCAGACAGAGGACTGGAAGTTTCAGAGGAGTCCTTTTAACCCTGACATCATATCTCAGTCTGTCCCTGGATATGCAGCCATCACTTACAATGAGGCACACGGCACCCTGCCATGCACGGTCCCCGTCAGGCCATCAGGTACTCCCCTGCACCCATGAAGGAAGACACAGTTCTCCCACTCTTGAGATGGGGTACCGAGTGGTCCCAGAGCTAATGAGCAACGGAACTAAGATTGAAATCCAGGCCTCTCCGCATGGCCCCATCTCACACCATCCCCATCTCTTTGTCCAAGATGCTGTTGTGCTGTTCCAGGGTCCTGCAACATTTAGGCTCTAAGAATCAGGTGGTGTCTCATTCTTACATGAGACTATCCTACTGCTCTGTAACCCTTACGCCATGATTTTGGCAATTATCTTAAGCTTTGCACAGATAACTTCCAATGATATTAACATATCATTATACCACTTTACTTAAGATGTTCTAACTCTCATCTTCTGCGAGTGTAGCTGTCAGTGAATCTACAAAAGGATATCTGACAATAATATAAAAAAAATTAGCTGGGCATGGTGGTTTGCACCTGTGGTCCCATATTCTCAGAAGGCTGAGGTGGGAGGATTGCTTGAGTATGGGAGGTTGAGGCTGCAGTAAGCTATGATCATGACACTATAGCCAGGGTAACAGAGTGAGATCTGTCTAAAAAAAAAAAGATAAAAAAGATACCTGTCCCCAGAATGCAGGATCGGTCCTCCAGCCTGAGCCCTCCCACTTCCCTTTGAGATCACGTCCACATCATCTTCAACTGCTCCCATCTCCGGGGCCCTCTCTAAATGTGAGTTTATGGCTGTCACATAACGTTATCAGCCATGACAATGGCAATTAGAACAATTATGTTGAACCATAAACTCCAGCTGGATTTAGGATCCACAGTGAGTCACAGCCTCTCAAGCTGTGGAGGCCGCCTGTCACCCTAGACATGTCTGATGGGTTCTACCCAGCACACAGCACTGGCTGAGTTATAAAGTTACAAAGTGACACGTTCCAGACTCATGCCGGCAGAAGGCACTGACCCTCTGGAGCAGTGTTGCTGTGTGCCAGCTGGACACTGCAGGGAGGTTGTTTGGGTTCCAGGCTCCAGTCTCCCATTCCTGCTCTGAGCCCTCATGTTCTCTTTCCTCTTTGCTCTGAGGACAGCATCTGGATGTAAATTCCTGGGAGTCCCTCCTGGAGGGTGGTGTTGCAGTTTGATTCTACATCCTGATGGGGGAGGCCTGGTTCTCGTTCAAGGCTTCCAAGCCCTGCCACCGGTGCTGAGAGGCAGTGTGGTCCATTGCTTAGGCCATAGGCTTTGGGTAACTGTGATTTCCAGCCAGGACTCTCCTTCTTATTGGCTGTGAGACCTCAGGAAATTTGCCTAACCTCTCTGAGCCTCATCATTTCTCCCCTCTGTGAAATGGGCGCAGTAATACTGACGACATCAAGTGTTGTAAGCACTGGACGAAATGAAGCAACTGGAGGCAGATTTCTGGGTTCAAATGACACTTCTGGGACCCTCTTGGAGGTGAGAGTCTGGGCAGAATGAAGGGCCTTGGCTCCTCCTCTGTACCATGGTAAGTGACTGTGGCAATCTCTCTGCATAGGGTGCTGCAGGGACCCCGCGACCTAATGTGAGTTAAAGGTCTGGCACAAAATGAGTCCTCACTATTATTCTGCCTGCAGGCAAACACCTTGCCTTATTTTTGTGCATCAAGCACCTGATGCAGGGTCTGGGCATAGGAAAGACTTGATGTTCACCAGAGCAGGAAGAGCACAGACCCAGGAGCAGATTGCCCAGGTCTGAAATTCAGCTCCACCACTTCTGAGCTGTGTGACCTTGGACAAGTTTCTAAACCTCTCTGAACTTAAGTATCTTTATCTTTAAAATGGGTTAGGGAGTAGGCAATAATAGAGTCTCCTTCCTAGGGCTGTTGAAATAAGTGAACGAATGTATGAAAAGTGCTTAGCAAAGCGCCTGGCACACAGTAAGTGCTAAGCCAGTGTTAGCTTTATTTTAGGTTCCACGAGAATGTCACACAAAGGGGCCTCTAATAATCTCCTTTTCTGCCACTACTGCACTTAGAGATGAAGAAACTGAGGCCAAGGGACACTAAATCAAATGTTTGAGAACAAGTATATGGCCGTGCTAAATTATGCAAAGCGAACAATTAGAGAACAAAACGATCTATAATAAAGGGCTAATTGGGTGGGACCAATGCTAAGTGGACCAGGAGTCGGATGAGGGAGAGAAAAATGCGCCCTGGGACAAGGATGGCCTTGGCCAGGGCCCAGGTGTTCTTGTTAATAACATTGAGTTTTCTTTTAAAATAATAATTTACACTTACTGTAAAACATTTGGAAAGCACAGGATATATAAAAATGGTGTATAAATTACTGGCATCCCACTTCCCAAAGACAGTAACTATTAAAGTATTGATGCTGTTCTTCATTCTTTTTCTATTCGTATTCAGGTCTATCTTTTCATAAATGATTTCCCATCGCTAGGACTATGTTCTGCTCGCTTCCTGTTTATCCTATCGGTGGGCGGCGGCGGGGAATCCTCCGACTTAAACAGTATGAAACGGCTAAATACACAACACCTGACGCTGGACAGATGCAATTGATAAGTTTATTAGTCACACACACAGCCCGAGGGAGGAGGATGCTGCCCTTCATGTATGGCCACAGGAAACCTGCACTCAAGAGCAGAGAGGACCAGCAGGGGCCATGGGAGAAAGGCTTTGTAGTAACGACAGGGTGAGGTGCCTGCGGAAGGATGTAATTGGTTTGAATAACTCCACGTTGGCAGAGAGCTGAAGCCTATTAGGTGGGGATCAGGTGGAGCACAGCTGGCCTGGCTGATAGAGGAACTAGCTGGGTGCGGGGACTTGCCTGTTGGATGAGGGCATACCTGGTGGGAGCCCGGGAACTCACAATTGGGCCTTTGGGGTCCTGTGAGGCTCAAAATTGTCACGGCAGCAGATGAAATTTTGGAGCTTGCGAGACAGACTGTCAGGACAAGCTAGGATGAGATTTGGCAACTCCACCTTACCCTAAAACAACAAAGGTGATTTCTCACCCTTATTGCATGTCCACTGTGGCCAGCAGGGAGGGTTTGGCTCGGCACCGGCACCCAGGAACTGTTGCTGAGGGAGGCTCCGCCGTCTGAGGATGTCAGTGTCTCTGTGCGTGCTTCCACGGTCACTTTAGTAGAGCAGAAAGGACATGAGCACGGGCACTGGATCTCAAATGCTCCATCCAGAAGGGACACTCACTACCTCTATGCACATTTCATTCACCAGTGCCAGTCTCAGAGCACCTAACGGGAAGGCCATGGGGAGCCGTCATTCTCCTGAGGGCCCAGGAGCAGAGATGGGCATCTATGATCCTAACTTTGTCCTCTTCGTGGAGCAGATGCAGATTTGGGGATTTCTTACCCGACACTCCAATCTGACCAGTTTCCATCTCATTATATACTCTTGGAAATTGTGCATTTGATTGATGTTCTGTAATTTATTTAAGTAAACTCCCATTTTGAAAATCTGGATAATTTCCTTTTTAAAAACTCTCCAGAATAATGTTGCTATGGATTCTATTCTTGAATATTTCTCCTATAAGGAGATATTCGATAAAATGGTATGATGTTTTAAAAACTAAGAATGCCTCATATTTATAGAGTGAATAACTCTTAAGTCCCATTGGTTCAACCTTAACATAAACCCAGATTCCAAATCTTCTCACCCTCTCCAGGGTCCCACCCTGATCCCACAGGCCTCATGTTTGGATTGGTACAGTAGCCTCCTGGCAGGCCCCTGGCTCCACCCACTCTCCACGCAGCAGCCAGTGTGACCCTGTGACACTCAGGGCTGAGCTGTCTCTGGTTTGCTTCTAAAGTCCCAGGCTGCTGCCTCATTGGGCACATCCAAGATGACAGCGTCCCCGGGCCCCCAGAGTCTCCAGCCCCCTCCCCTATTGGCCCACCTCATCTCCTCTTCTACTCCCCTCCAACCCCTCCAGCTTGTTCCTGGACCTGGGGCCCTTGCAGCTCCCAGCTACAGACTCTGCCCCTGCCCTTGCATCAGCTGGAACTTCTCCCATGTCTGTCCTGTTCCCTGCCGCCTCCACCCCCCTCATCCTTGCCTCAATGTCACCTGCTCTGAGACCCCTCCCTGACCCCAATTTACAAGTGTGATCTCCAGCACTCCCTGCTCCCTCCCCTGCTTCCTTTTCCTCTAGCGCACTTATGCACCCTGCAGTCCCCATCTGATGCTCTGCATCTGTCTCCTTCTAGATCTGAGCTCCCCACACAGAAGCCTTATTTTGTTCTGGGCTTTCCCCTGCTGCCTGGGACAGCGAATGCCCAGTAGGCACCCAGTGAGAAAATGACAACTTCAGCCCTGGTGATGTCCTATGGGGAAGATGTTGTCCTAAACAAGGGCCTGTCTCATTATTTCTCCAGGCAGCCCAAGGAAGCAGGTTCTAGGGATACCCTGTGTTTCACCTGAGCCCACAGATCTGGTCTGGCCTGGCTTGGCTGGCTCACTGTGATGCCCAGCTGCACCCAGGTAAGGGGGGTGGGCTTGGAATTCCCACCTGGCCTTGCCCTTGTAGAGATGTGTGGCTGCTCCAGAGTGTTCCAGGGAGGGCAAGGTGAGGCTGGGGAGCCATGCCTCCTCCCCACACCATTGCCTCTGCCAGGAATCTTGCTAATTTGATGGGGGAACTGGCATTTCATTTGCACATCACAACTGGAGCCAGCAGGAGCATCCCTCACAGAAGTTCTGCTGGTTAAAAGAGGGAGTCATTCTGACCTCCTCTCCCCCCAGCCCCAGGGTATTTGGGACAAATTTGGTCCTGGGCCTTACATGTCCAAGACCTGCATCTCTGCTCAGGGCCAAGTGGGAGGTTCCTCTGAACACGCCTGATTTCACATTAAACAGTCTTTGAGCTTTTGTTGGCATTGGCCCCATTTTCATGGACAGGGTTTTTGGGGGCCTAGGGCCTTGTGGCAGATGGGAAAATGATAATAGGAAAAATCCCTCATATCACAGGGGACAGCAAAGATGGTCTATTATGAAGTGAATGGAACCAACTCTTAGCTAAAAATAATTTGGCTCGTTCCCATCTTCTCCTTGTAGTCACCAGCATGCACTTAGGCCTCTTTTCCTCTTCCTGATTTCCCCTCACCCTCACATGATGCCTTTTTTTTTGGTACCATTATTATTATTATCTGCTTAACTGGGAGACAAGATTTTTTGCAACATAATTTTTATAAAGATCCTCCATGTTAAGGTAGGGGAAAAGCACAGCAGAGCTAATAGTGTACCTCCATTTGCAGGGACCAAATAAACCATTTTTCAACTTGCAAAAAAAGGATTAAAAGCTAGAGTTCCATTAATGTCGGTTACAGCTGGGGACAGAGGGAGGAGTGGCCAGACATAGGGCTCACCCGACTGCCACCCAGCTGTCATTGCTCCTTCTCTCCAGCCCCATATTTCCCAGTCTCCCCTCTCCTCCCCAAACCCATCCTTCACACTGAACCTTAGAAAGTTAATAGTCACAATAGTAATGCTTATTGACAACAGTGTATGTTCTAGCTGCTGAGCTGATTACTTTATATTAAATAACATTTCCATTTACTCAAAATATCATGTATGTATTTTCCATCATTTCCCTATTCACTGGACAGTTACCAAACCCTATCATAGTCGCCACAGCATTCAGGAAAGCAAACTAGTATTTCTTGAACAATTACTATATGCCAGTCACCATTATCTCAGCTTATCCCTACAATGATTTCTTTCTTATAAAGAAGTCAGGGCTCATGGCTCTGGATTAAGATTACACAGCACTTGCTCTGGGTCTCTTGGCCATCCAGTGAGGGTCTAATAGACAGTGACATCTTCTATTCACCTGTCTCTCCAGTAAGGAGCTCCTCATCTGATCAGGGGGCAGTATTATTATTGTTACTACTGCTGCCATTATCATAATAACCAACCTGCAGCAGCAACAGCCACAGCTACACTTCCTTGCAGAGCCCACCATGTGATTTGAGCTGTGCTAAGCATCTACTCCTAAGATGACCTCTGACACACAAGGCAGGAGTTGGCCCTGGTAACAGAGACAGATAAGTGAGGCTAAGGAGTTGCCCATGGCACCAGTGAGTCAGTGCCCAAACCAAGACATAAACCCAGGACTGGTCCATCATTTTGGCTGGCTTTTAACACAAGGAAGTGTGATTTCAAGAAAGTAGAGAGGGCCATGTCTGCAAGGTGGGAGGAGAAGCTGAGAAAATCTGGCTGCAGAAGGAAGCATGAAACAAATGCAGAGAATCTAAGATGAAATCCATGAGCGGGTAGACAGGCAGGGTTGCCTGCATCCCTGTTCCATGCTCAGTCAGACTCAGGTCCCGTAAGTTCCTTAGGACGCCCCTAGAGCCAGTACCCTCCCTTCTCATTTTTGTTTCCTTAAACTAGACTGAATGTTTTCCTGTTATTTACAAGGAGTTCTAATTCCATGCCAAAAAGAAAAAAAAAAAAAAGAAAAAAAAAACCCAACCCTGTTCATTAAAAAATAAAATCTGCATTAAAAAAGCTCCATTTCTAATACTAAATGTCTTTTTCTCAGAGAGCCCTCATAAATAACAGAAAGGAGGTTTTTGCAAACCTTTATGGAAATTAAACCCACAATTCGGGCACACGCTTGTTTAACAAGTGATAATTAACTGCTGACAATATGATTTTAGCTTGGGAGAAAAAGTGTTTTTCATGAAAAAGTAATCAAAGAGATCCTTGCATTGGGGAATTGGGTCTCCTCTGCAGGAGCTCAGCTCCTCTGCTGACAGAGGTTCTGGTTGGCACTGAGTATCTACTGCTCCCTGCCAGAAATCGGGCATGACCCCAGAGCACTAGGATTTCAGGTCCCTGGGCTTTCCACGCCCCATAAAATCCAGGGCAATTTCCAGAAGCCGACTCAGCCATCCCTTTCTCACTAAGGGCCGATCCTCCTCCTCTGGGCTTCTCTAGCTCAGAAGGTGCCTGGAGCTGGCTGGCGGGAGCTTAGTGCTGACTCCAGCTTCAGGGAAAGAATGAACACTCCATCTCTGCAGCCTGTATCATGCCCAAGGCTCTTTAGGGAGTGTGTTCTATCCTCCCACTTCACAGAGGAGGAAACTGAGGCTTAGAGACATGGAGTTACTGGTTGAAGGCCACACACACAGCTGATGAGGGCCTACCTGGAGAGAAATGTGAACTCTGACCATCTGATTCCCACATCACGCCACCTCCATCTCATCCCCCAACTCCTTTTCTCTAATGAACTCATCTGTTCTGGCTTCAATTTCCTCATCTGTAAAATGAAGATAGTAATAGTATTCTCCTTGTGAGGCTGTTTGAGGATGAAATAAATGGATATATATCAAACACTTATAATAGTGACTGATACATAGCAAGCCCTTCATAAGTGTTATCTACAATGTTTGTTGGTTATTACTATTAATGCTAATACTTTTTTCCTCCAACCTGTGAACCAGTTGGCTCTGGCCCTTTGATCATCTCTGTATCCTCTTTGGGACTCTATCCAGATTTCCAGCATCTATTATGAGGGAATGTGATACTGAGTGTTGGGTGAGGAGTTGCTTCCTGGGTCCTGATGATCAGAGTCCTCTGAGGACAGACATGCCCATTTTCTCCTGGCTGCTGATACAAAAAATTCCACTTGTCCAACCTGTGCTCACCTGTAACCTACTACATCTGTTGGGACATTTTTGCCCCCATTTTCATCCTCTAGGTCTTCCTAGGAGTCTCCAGAATTTACGCCCCCTCCCAAATACCAAAGAAAACTCTAAAATAAGTATATTTAAAATAAAGACATACAAGAAATAATCAAAATTCTAAGAATAAAACCAGATATTATTTTAAAAGAGCAGGAATATTGAGGACCAAATGTATGACCTTTGTAATAAAGACTCAGTGAATGAATACATGATTAAAGTAGCATATTAGGCAAAGCTGAGAAACAAAAATAACATCCTAAGCACCCCAATAGACTAAACAGACCTCCTCTTCACCAAGGGAACCCCAGAGAAACCTTGAAAACTGAGTTCCTGACCATAACAGGACAGGAGGCTGGGCATACCTTGTTGTACCCTTCCCTTGCTAATTGCCATTAGTCTGTCTTCCCTAAGGGTTAAGCAGCAGTCAGCCCTTTCAAAAGACTTATGCCACTGATTATTTCAACCAATCACCTGATGTTTCTCCTCCCTTTTGTGCTTTTGACACAGCAACTGACCAGCATTCCTTCCTGATAAGAGGCCACTGACCATGAAGTTGTTCTGGCCAGGCTACAGAGGACATGCAGTGAGGGTTTTTGTGTCTTCTGCTTCGTTGTTTGACACCACAGGGCCAAAAACTCCACCCTTGGATCATGCCGGCACTGCCATTTTTGTGAACATGTGAACCACAAAGAGGCATATAGTTCAGTTGTGTGTGCACACGTTTCTCCTTTCATAAATATTCATGACTCTTCCTATAGCTTATTAAATATGTATACTTGGCCAACCCATTCCACAAACATTCCTGTTTTATCCTTGCCACCCTCAAAGTTTTAGCTTTTGGCTTCTGTCAGAGGCTCTGCCTCTCAGTCTGTGGGATGGCCAGCCTGTAGGCTCCAAACCTTTGTAAGAAATAAAGCTCTCCTTTCCAATTTATAAACCTAGTGATTCTTCAGTTGACAAAGCTGAAGAGAAAACTGTGAACACGAATGTAGACAAAAGGAAACTTTCCAGAGTACAGGTCAGAAAAATAGATTGGAGAAAAATATGAAAGCAAAATTAAGGAAATTAGGTTAGTATAAGATGATCCACCCTACATGAAATAGGGGCTCTAGAGTATAAGGAAGGAAGGAAGGAATGAAAAAAAAAACAAATACTCAAATCAATAAGGAACAGGAATTTTTCAGAATTTGTGGAAGAGGAATTTTGAATTCAATAAGTCCTATGAATCCTAAGAAGGCTAAACCAAACTATATGTATATCCAGACCTGGATCTACCAATACCTGTATCTACACCTATATCAGTGGGAATTGATAAACTGCAACTACAAACACAATGTTGAGAAGAAAAATAACTCAGACACAAATGGGAATATACTACAGTTATTTATAAAACACAAATGTAAATGATAAAATATACTATATTTATAAAAACTTCTAAAACAAGCAAATCTAACCTATGATGTTAGAAGTGGTTATCCTTGTTGAAGGACTAGTGACTGGATTGGAGCATGAGGGAGATTTGGCTATGCATTTTTAAAAAAAGGTTTACGTTAAGTAGGGGGAAAAAAGGCAACCAGAAGAAGGATGGATCGCAACCAAGGAAAGACACACAATGAGATGACAGCAGACTACACAGTGGCAACAATAGAGACCAGAAAACAATGGAATGCTTTCAATACCAAGAAGAATAACTAGCGAAGTAGAATTCTACTTCCAGCTATACCATCAACTAAAAGTTGACGAGAGAGAAAAAATATATTTTCAGATACAAACTGAGAGTTTACTGCTCAGGAGATCTTGTTAAGGGAACTAATAAAAGATCACTTCAAGAAGAGGGACATTGAACCTAAAAGGAAGGACTAAGAGGAAAACAGCAACAGTGTGCAGAAAGGTTAACGTGCTTAGGGAAAATGGAATTATTCAGTGGCTAGATGAAACAAGCAAAACCAGCAACAATAAGAGTAAGAACTAAGTTGGAGAGGTACAAAAAGAAGATGGAATCATAACACTATATAAAACCAACATTAAAATGGGAGTGAAAGCTGGGTGTGGTGGCACACACCCGTAGTCCCAGCTACTTGGGAGGCTGAGGAAGGAGGATTCCTTGAGCCCAGGAGTTCAAGACCAGCCTGAAAAACATAGAGAGACCCTGTTTCTAAAAATAAACAAACAAACAAAATTTGGAAGGAGGAGATCAGACTTAAGGTCCTGGTGTTGTTAGGGAGAGGGGAGAGAGATTTGTTAGCATTAGACTGTTTTGATTCAAATATGCCATTTCATTTTTAAGATAACTATTAAATGGAGCAAAACAAAATGTGATGTTCAAAACCAAAATGGTAATAATCAATATAATAAACAGGAGAAGATGAGTGAAAAAGAAAGCAAAGCAAAAAGCAAAAAAAGAAAAAGTAAAAGAAAGAAAGAAAGGAGAATCAAAAACAAAAAACACACCCAGGATCAATAGAAATAAAAAAAAAAAGTTGAAAAAATCCTGTTATTGTTACTTTAGTGAATGGCTTTAACCCTCTGGGTCTGTTTCCTCATCAGTAAACTGGAGAGAACAGCACATTTTGTTAAAGGGTTATACTAGCACTTTCCATTTAAGAGTTATCATGAGGATCAAACTCAGTAGGCACCGCATGAGGGCAGGTTGCTAGCACTATTACTATGTGAGTCTGCACCAGGCACAGCCCTAAGTGTACCCCACGCGCCACCTCACTTAACCCTCCCACAGCCCTGTGGTGGAATGGACCACTGTCATCTTCACTTTGCTGATGAGGAAACTGAGGCCCTGAGGTGAGAGGCTTGCCGAGGTCATGCAGCTGGGGAATGGATGAGCCTGGACACAGCTGGAGTCTTCAGACCCTGCAGCCACCTGCTGACCCTGTGACCTTGACCAGTTAAGGTCACCTCTCTGGGCCTCAGTTTCCTCATCTGTTCCTTGTGGTGTACAGGGCAGTCAGGAGACTGGGCAGAGATGAGCTGTGTGAGCCCTCGGCAGTGTTCCCAGCACAGGCTGCCCAGTCAGTGAGTGGTGGCTCCTGCTATTATCATGAACCATGCTGGGGTTCGCTGCTCTCACCTCTGTTGCACAGGCAAGGAGCCCGAGGCTTAGGGAAGCCATGAGCTGGTGTGTCCTTGCTGATCTGTGCTGACTTGTAGGCCTCAGGCCCCAGCAGGAGTGTGAGCTGTGGGAGGGGACTTGTCTGGTTTCACTGATTTATATCCAGGGCTGGGCCTGGGTAACAAATGAATGAATGAGTGAATGAATGAAGGATGCTTCATGCATCCATTATTCCCACATAATGTTCTTCATGCCGGGAGCCTCCCCAGATGAAGGCAGCTTTGAGAAGCCTCGCAGTGCCAGGACACAAGCAAGCTTTCCATCAGGACAAACGAGGTCCCAGACTTTCAGCTTTGACTCCATAGTACTTACCATTGTCAGACACATTTTACATATTCATCTCTTATGATCCACGTCCCCCGGCACAACACCAGCTCCATGACAGCAGGGACTTTGTCTTATTCACTGCTGGGTCCCACGCAGTACATGGGACTGAAGTGACATCACTGCTCTGGACCTCAGTTTCCTCATCTGTACAGTGAGAGGATGATGCCCCTTTGCGGCTGTTGTGGGGACACAGTGAGCTGCTGCTCATCCAATCCTCAGTGCAGAAACCACTGATATGGGCGAGCAGCTGCCCTTCGCCCCTCTGATCCCAGGGTCTTGTGTAAGAAGTGGATTTTATGCTCATCACAGTGTAAGTGTCTTTTTCTTCCTTCTTTGATGGCGAGGCTTTCTGCAGTCAAGCTTTATTTTATCAGAATAAGAGATTATCTAGGTGGCTCAAGCAGTCCATCAGGAAATTTCCAAAGGGACAAAAATGCAAGAAGTGTCTGTCCCAAGACAACTCTGCTGTGTCTTTGTTTTTCAGTTAGTCTGTAACAGCATCAGCCGTGTTTTGGATGTTTGCAGCATCCCAGGGACAGCACTGTTTCACCCACACTCCTCCATGTATACCTGTGAGAGGTGTTATCCCCACTTTAGAAATGAGGGAAGGGAGGTTTGGAAGGTGAGTGAAACCTGTCCAATGACGTGACTGGGCTGAGACTCAAATTCAAGTCTGTCTGACTCTGAAGCCCTCAATTCTTTTGTTCCTTAAATTCCCAGAAACCTCTAGTCCCTTCCTTACCAATTAATCTCCTCTAACAGGGGCCAGTGCTTTGTGGGAAAGAGCATTTTAAATGCCCGTGTTTGATTGTGTAGAAGGAAATTTGATCTGATTTTATAGGAGCCACCTCTGCCCATTGCTGTCTTTCTTTCTTTAAAAAAAAATAGCTTCATCTTCTATCTTTAGGGGAAATTTGTGGTGATCACGGACAATCTGAAGAATGTGGCAAACAGAAGAAGAATTGGGTCACCTGTGGCTCCCCCATCCAGAGGTGGCCTGAGGTGTCCTTGGCTGTCCATGAAAATGAGCAGAGTTCCCTTGATCCAGTTCCAGAGGGACATACTGGGGCGGCCTCTGAGGCTGGACTTGCTATGGGAGAGCAGAGGGTGTGGGGGAATCCAAGTTGGAATGGCCCTGCTGGACAGAGCCTGTGCAGATGACTGGCTGGGGCAGTCACTGCATCTCTGTGCCCAACGCCATCAGCTAAGTTGGGGAGACATGTTTGCCATGGAACCACTGGGGTGATACACCCTACAGGTGACAGACCCTAAGGTAACTCATGGTCACATGATTCCCTGGGCCCACCAGGGCCACTTCCAGGCTCCTGGACCCTGGACATGGAATCTACTACGTTTAGCGGCACAGAGCTGACTGTCATTCTCTCTCCGCCTGTCCTCGCTGCTCGTGAGATGAAGTCCATGCTCCTCGCCATTGAAATCCAGGCCCCTTGTGGTGGGCTCCTGCCTCCCTCTTAGACTGGCCTCCTCCCTCTCACACCCCTGCCTGGGCCAATCCCATCAGGCCTGACTGGGGAGGCGTGACTGTCACCCAAGCTGGAAGAAGTGGGCACAGGGCAGAGAAGTGAAGTGTCAGAAGGGCCAGACACAGGTGAGGGACGAGGGACTGTTCATCCTCTGGAGGTGGGACCCAGGCAGGTGCAGTTCCACTGCCTTAGAGCAAGAAGACAGTTGAATGGGCTAGATCATTTAGGAAAACAGACTTCTTGGAGCAGGAAGAAATCCCAGAATCACAGATGTAGACCCAAATCACAGCGTTCAGTCCACACGAGGGACAGCAGGGCAGCACTGAGTCCTTGTCAACCAACCTGGATCCTCCCCAGCCCCTCCAGGCGAGTCTCCACCCATCAGCCCTAAAGGGTGAGATCCACAGGCAGACCTCTTATCAATACTGGTGGCGTCAGGGTCGGTGTGGAGACCCCAAGACGTGTTGTCTCTTCCTGGGCTTTCATTCAGCACAGACCCCATGGCCCCATTCAGAGCCGCCGATTCTCACTTTCTTCCCAAGCCCCCTGCTTGTTTCCATGCTTCCCAGACCCACCCGGTGTTAAAGGCAGCACACAGCAGCAGGAGGGGTTGAGATGGGTGGACACCAGGGGAATCAAGGGAACCAGGGACAGCTGGGAGTGTGACAAGTGACACGAGGACATGTGGTGAGAGGCACCTGTTCATCAAGCCACAGTTGTTTTGAAAGGGACTCGGAGCAGCTCGTAAAACACACACAGTACATTAAGATCATTCATTCATTCCCTGGGCCAGTGCTTACTGAGCACCTACTATGTGCCAGGCCCCATGCTGCTGCTGAGATGCACTGAGGAGTGAGACTCAATCCATTTCCTCAGGATGAGGAGTGTGGTGTGTGTGACAAACTCTGACCCAGATCCAGGTCTCGTGTGAGAGTCCCCTAATTCCTCAGTGAGTTTTGGAATTTGGGCAACCATCCTTATTGTACAGGGGACTACCTGAGGCCCAGATGCAGGAGTGACTGGTCTGATGGTTCGGGCCCAGGGTTTTTGAGTCCCTATATCCAAGCTCTGTCCACAACATCACCTGGTCTCAGGGTCTCATAAGATGATCACGGTGACAGCTTAACCCTTATCCCTGATTCCCAGGCCACAGAGCAAAACTTCCCAGGCTGACATTAATTACTCTGCTTGGAGGTTAATTTTTAGAGAGATAGTAAAAATGTGTTATTTAAATATTGATTATTAAAATCATTATGTAAATTATGTTTGCTACATAGTAGTTAATAATCTGTGACCTAAGTGTGAAAGCAATGCAGGCAGTTCTGTTTCTCTCTTTCCACTGTACTTAGGGTTTATCCTAGCGAGTGGCCCACTCTGTACCAGTATTGATATTTGGTTAATAATGTTTTTATTACATCCAAACTGAAGTCACTTTAGGAACCTTCTCTTAGAGGAACTCACTGATTTGCCAAGACCATGGCCCCAGACATCTGAGCAGAGATGCTTTCCTTGGAGTTGGAGTTTTCTGCTCTGTAAATTACTTTCCCCTCATGTCCAGCTGGAACACATTCAATCAATTATCCATTTATGTATTTGTACAACTATTTATTTGCTGTTTCTTATCTTTTTATCTCCATTTATATCCATTCATTCATTATTAGCCTCTTCAAATTCGTCTTTTGTTTATTGTTTCATTTATTTATTCACATGCTCATTCATGTGTTACTGTATTTCTTGTTTGACTCATTGGTTCATTCATTCATACTTCCATTGTTTGTCCTCTCGTTCATTCATTCTTCCTTCCTTTGTCCACTGTGCACTCAGCTCCTCAGTCATCAACCATTCCTTCTTTCATCCTTATTTCACTGGTTCATTCATTTGCTCCCTCCCGAGCCTGCTCATTCATTCATCACCTCATTCATGTATTTATTCATGATTCCTCAGTTTATTGGTTTACTCAATGATTAATGCATTTTCCAATTAATAATTAACTCATGCATCAGTTGACAAAAATAATGTCTTTGTTAATGTGCTCTGTGCATTGAGTGTTTGTCCAGAGTTTGCTTTAAGGTTATGTCTTGAAACTCAAGGGAAAGGGAAAAAAAGTTTTAAAATACAGTTTGAAGTTAAGCTGCCTAGTTACAGTATCATACTGCTTTCTATTGAACACATCTTGCTTCTGCTGCATTGTAAAGTCGAAAAGTCATAAGTCAAACCATTGTAAGTGAGGGACTGTCTGTACACACATCAGAAGTACCCAGATCAAAGGACTCCTAATTACTGAACACACCCACGGGCGGAGCACAGGCCAGGTGCCACCCCAGCATCCCTCCTGTGCCCTTCTGTATTTCTCAGTTACTGTCTTCACTTTGGTGACAAATACAGTTACTGTCTTCATTTTGGTGTCCCCTGGTGACAGGACTTGAAGGCTTTGAGCCCTGCAATTCAGTTGGGAGGTAGAGGGAACACCTGAGGGGCATGGGGAGGTGGGACAGGGAAAGGAAACCATCTAATAAAGACTGTGTTATGAATGTGGTCCCCACTGTGGGTGACTGGAGGTTAATCAGATAGGAAAACCCAGGAACCAGTGGCAGGCACGAGCACCACAGTCACCCCACCGGAACCGCCGTTCTGAGGTTCTGGGGTATGAACATAGCAACTGCCCTTAGCCATGGGTTGAGTACTCTTCTGAGGGGAGGTGCATTAACTCCCAGGCAGTTAAGGCCTGCCACCAGGACATCAGAGTGGAATTTGGTGACCAGAGAAAGCCTCCAGGCAAAGAACGCAGAGGCTGGTCCTGGCCTGAAGTAGTAAAGACAAGACTTGACACAGGGACGAGCTCATCTGATGGTGGCTCCCTCCTCTCCACCCGCTGCTCCTTTATCATCCTTCATCCAGGCTGCACTTTGACTTACTGTAATGTTCAAATCAGAAGGAGCCTTCAACAGCAATGGGCTCAATGGCCTTATTTTACACACTGGGGAAACTGAGGCCTGAAGAAGGGCGATCACCCAGCCAGCTGTGCAAGAGCCCAGGCCAGGCCCCTGCTTGGGTGTGGCTCCTCCTCTTTCCTCACTGGGGTGATGTCTGACCTTGCCTGTGAATTCTCTGACAGATGCATTGACGGAGAACAGAGCCGGCAAGCACGGAGCTGCTGCCTTCGAAAAGCTGGAAGATAATTTGCCCTGGCGCTATTTTTTCTTTTCAGAACTCCCCTTCACTCCTACCCCACAACACACACAGACACTTAAAAGCCACATTTGCTGAGCCAAAGTGGCTGTCAGTTTCACTCCAAAAGAAATGTGTGTGATCTCTCGCCCATGTGAACATAGCGTGCTATCGATGTAATTACACCCAGTTAAAGTCCCATCGAGGGAATCTACTACAGGAGAAAAGGGTTTGATGTGGGAGAATTTGAGTCTCCACATATGTACTTTGACTCCTCCTACGCTTACTTCTTCTAAAATGAGAAAGAGGACATTACCTTTAAAGGTCACTCTCCCTTCAAAATATTCTGGAGAAGAGTCATGTAAGCACATGTTGAACGTGTGAAAGGTTAGTGTTTCATCACGATCTAATCCTGTCCTCTGTCTTTCTCCACTGCTGCAAAGATAGTGCCTCCCACGCAAGGGACTTGCCTCTGCACAAGGGACTTACCTCTTGCTCAGAGGACTGCCCCCTGCAAAGCATCATCAGCACATTTTCTTTGCAACTTGAGTTTGTCCTTTTCCTCTCCTTGGAGAGATTAGATGCAGCTACTGGGCCAAGAGACACGAGCCCAGACAGCTGAGAGATTCCATTTCAGAAGTCTCAGCACCAACCATGTACTATGAATAAGTAGCCATCTCCTGAGGGCCAACTCTCTTGTCTGCCAGGCACTGTCCTGGAGATTTTGAAAAAAAATTCACTATTTCTAACCCATAGCTCCACCCTGCAGAGGGGAGGTTTCCTGCTGCTCCCACCATCATTTCCCATCTAGATTATTGGCAAAGTTGCCCAACTGGTCTCCCTGACTCCACAGCTGGGTCTGCCTGTAAATCGTACCCACTCCTGCCTGTGGACACAGGGAAACTGGATTGTTCTTGTTCTCAGAGTGGATTGTGGTCACTGAGCCAGCACGATGGGCACAGAGAGGGTGCAGAGCCCCTCCCTATTCTCTAATTTGGAGGGTTGGGGGAACAGGCACAGAACTGTCATGGTCCAGCAGCCTATTGCTGGGAGGAAAGGTTGACATCACTCATGGCTGGCAGTGGTTCTAAGGGTCCCAAGGGGAGAGTGATGTGGGAGGGTCCACTGATTATAGTTGTCAAAGAAAATTTCATCTTTGGATCATGCTTGGTGCTTGGGCCAAGAGTCACTGAACACTGGCTCACCCACCAGATACGTCTGGAACACCCGGCATCTCCTCCCTCTTAACGCCATGTGATTCCCTGAATAACAGTGAGAGTCATCATTTGTTGAGTATCTTTTTCACTTCAACAAATACCTATGAGTGGGCACTGGGGCTACAGCAGGGAACCCTACAGAGCTGTTAAATGACAGAGATGGACCAGCGAGACTCCCAGCTATGTCAACACATCCTTGAGGCCTCCACCGCCCTGCAGGAGCTTCGCATTCACACTCTGGCCTCTCCTGCAATCAGTTTCAGGCTCTCTTTTCTCCCCCCAATCATCCACTGGCACTTGGTCTTTTCATATCCTTGGAGCTGGGGCTGAGGGTGGCAGGGGAGGGAAACAAGTAGGCAGGTGGAGGAGGCGTCGCAGAGCCAAGTGAGGATCCTGTTTCTTCCCCTAAGAAATGAGCAGTTTTATGCAAATTAATTTAAGCACAGTCCATAACTAAAGAAGAAAAAGAAGCCAGTTGGATTTGTTTTCTCGGTCAGTTTCTCAAGCCTGGTATTAATCTATTCATCAGCTGAGCTCATCAGGAGCAAACATGCTTCTTCAGGAGTTTTCTAACAGGAAATAAATGCCTCATTAAGTTAAACATATTAACCTGAGAACCGTACTGATGTCAGACAGACTAATGAACGTCATTGTAGGGAATGTGCCGCAGTCCTCAGAGGGGCCCCACCCAGCATCTGGAGCTCCCACAGACTGGCTGAGCTACCGCAGGATATGGGATCATCAGAGGAGGGAGGGAGACAGAAAAGAGGCTGTTGCTGGAGCTGTGGTCATGGTCAGCCCTGTGAGTGGTGCCCTGATTAATTCTGGCATCTTCGAATGCCTGTGAAGGGCGTGTGGCCAAAAGGAGGAGCCCTGTGTGCCTCACTGTTGGGTCCAAGGGGTTTGGGAGGAAGTTGGGTGCAGCCTCTGAAATAGGAGGGAGGGCATGAAGGCTGAGTTGGGCATCAGAACCCCGTGTTCTGGTTCCAGGCCTTCTCCACCTAGTGCAGGAGGCTCAGTTCCAGCTCCTCTTCGGCAGGCCGAGCTCTGCGCTGGGCACTTCCACAAGCATCCAGCTCAGTTACCCTCGCAGAAACCCAGGCAGACAGGGGTTTATGGCCCGGGGTTGTAGATGAGGAAACTGAGGCTCAGAGGAGTTAAGTGACTTGCCCAAGGCCACCCAGCTTGTGGGTGTGAGAAAGACAGGCCCAGGCTGGCCTACCCTGGTCCAGGTTTCCCCAACAGCCCCCACCGCCTGCTTCCTGGTGCTCTGTCTTCCACTCCCTCCCAAACCCTCCTCCAGGTCTCTGGAGTGTCTTCCTGGGGGCTGTGTGGGGAGAGGCTCTCTCCACCACCACACAAGAGCCAGGGTGTAGACCCTGCAAGGCTGAGGAGCCATGGGGGACCCTGACTTACATACGGCTCTGGGAGTCCCAGCCATCATAGAGTAGAATCACTGCCCTACGTCTCCGTTTTCTCATCAACAAAATGGGGCCGAGTCTCTCCACCCCACAGGCTTGCTGTGAGGATCAAAGGAGCCGACGAAGGCATAGTTCTCCACACACAGCAGGCTCCCAGGACATGCCGGTCCCTCCCACTCTGCACTGCCTTCCTGGCCCATCTCCTGGGTTTGGTCCTTGGTGAAGAGCCAGGCTGGTGGAACGTGGAGGAGCACAGCGGCCCTTCCCAAGGTCCAGCCTCAAGTCCCACAGTCCAAACACATTCCCTGAGACTCTGCAACTACCTGGTTTCTATGCAGAGATGATTATGACATGGTCTTCCACATCGGCAAGTTCATAGCCAAGTCAAGGAGAGGACCCCAGGGCACTGGAGAGAGTCCAGTCCCCAAAGTGGGGACACAGAAGAGTGAGAAGGGTCTGGAGACAGAGGCACAGCCACTGGGATTGGCGCAGAGTGAGCGTGGAAGAGGTGCCTTCTAGGTGTGAGGGGTCAGCCAGCCTCCCCCGGGACAGAAGTAAAGAGAGTTCTGCCAGGCGCTGTCCTGGAGACTTTTGAAAAAAAAATCACTTTTTCTAACCCACAGCTCCACCCTGCAGAGGGGAGGTTTCCTGACACTTCCACCATCATTTCCTGCCTAGATTATTGGCAAAGTTGCCCAAATGGTCTCCCTGATTCCACAGCTGGGTCTGCTACTCCTGCCTATAGACACAAGGAAACTGGGCTTGTTCTTGCTCTCAGAGTGGATTGTGGTCAGCAAGCCAGCAGGATGGGCGCAGAGAGGGTGCAGAGCCCCCTCCCTATTCTCTAATTTGGGGGGTTGGGGGAACCATGGTCCAGCAGCCTATTGCTGGGAGGAAGTTTGCATGTAATACAAAGGGCCACGCCAGCTCAGCTAGAGGCCTGGTCCAAGGTCGAGAGGTAAGAGGGGGGAAAAAGTAGAAATTCATATTTACAGCCATTCAAAATCCCAGTCTACCCTCTGTATCTTCCTCAGCACTGATCTAAGGGAATGCACATATGCCAGGCAGGCAGATGGGCGATCGTGTGGATGAGCTCATTCCATTTAAAAAGACAACAGGGGTGGTTATTATTAGTCCTATGTGTCAGGTAAGGAAACTGAGTTTCAGAGCTGCTGAGTAATTGGCCAAGGTCACCAAGTTCATAAGAGCTGGGATTAACTCCCTGGTCTGTTGGACCCCAAGGGCTACAATTTCCCCACTGGCCATGGTACCTCTCATGTCAGCAGGCCCTGCTGGACAGTATTTGTTTTCCCTGAAAAGCATAAGCAACTGGAAAATGTCTACTGTCGGCCCTTTTTCCTCCCTGATGTGGGGTGGCATGAAAACCCATGACCTATTCCCAGCCTTGAGTGCGGAGAGGCAGGCCCCGCCACCGTGTGTTAGCACCAGCCAGAGGGGCCCAGCACAGCCCTGCGGGGACTCCTGCTATTTGCAGCTGGTGTTCCCACGTCACGGGGTGAGCCCAGATGCTCATTTCTGGGCATAGCTTCCCTTCACTGTGAGCACCTGTTCCTTCATAAAGTGGGCGCTGAGCATTTTGGCTGATATGGAGGCTGCAACTTCATTGCAGGTTGGAGTGCTTCACGTATTGAATGGTGCAATGTTGTGTTTAATTTCACTACGATTATTTCTGCAATTATGTGTTGAGCACCATTCTCCCCCGTAAGTTCTTCCTTGGAGAACTGCATCCAGCTTTGTGAGACAATGTAAAAAGAGACAAAAAAGTCAAGCTTGGTTAGAGAAGCCAGCTTCAGGAAGGATGTGTGATGAATAATGCTAAAAACAATGGGGCTGTCGAAACTGGAGAAGGCAAAACCCCATAGGGATGAGCTGGGAGAGTTGTCTTCAAATACAGTAGCCCCCTTATCTGTAGAGGATAAGTTCTAAGATCCTCAGTGGATGCCCGAAGCCCCAGATAATACTGAACCCTATACACACTGTTGTTTTTCATCCTTAAGTCAAGAACTTTCACCTTTTCACTTAAAGGAAGCACTTTACAGCATCTTTTTGTCGTATCTGAATGGCCAGCATCACTACTCTTACGCCTGGGGGCCATTATTAAGTGAAATAAGGGTGACTTGAACACAAGCGTATCTGAATGGCCAGCGTCAATACTCTCATGCCTGGGGGCCATTATTAAGTGAAATAAGGGTGACTTGAACACAAGCGTATCTGAATGGCCAGCGTCAATACTCTCATGCCTGGGAGCCATTATTAAGTGAAATAAGGGTGACTTGAACACAAGCGTATCTGAATGGCCAGCGTCAATACTCTCATGCCTGGGGGCCATTATTAAGTGAAATAAGGGTGACTTGAACACAAGCGTTGCAGTATCAACACAGTGACAGTAGATCTGATAACCTAGCCGACCACTAAGTGACCATGGGGTGAGTAGCCTATACAGTGTGGATATGCCTAAGGGAGGGTTCACCTCCCGGGCAGGACAGAGCTGCACAGCACAAGATGACATCATGCTACTGACAGCAGTATGCAATTTAAAACTTATACATTGTTTATTGCTGGAATTTTCCATTTAATATTTGGGACTGCGGTTAACTGCAGGTAACTGAATCTGTGCTATAAGACATTGAACCCTTGCCTGTCTCCAGTACTCAGAAACTTTGGAAATTACCCCAATTTTTCAGATGTTCTAGAATTAAAGGAATATTCCTCCTTGCCCTTGGTCCTCCTCCCCACCCCCAAGCCGTCTCCGGATCTCTGTAAATGGTCTCTGCTGGTTTGGAACCGTGGTCTTGAGGCATTTCTGGTTCTCTCGCTCTTCACTGCCCTGTACATGTGAAGATGCCCAACGTCCAAACCATGTGGGCTGCGGGAGCCAGAGGCTGTTTCCCGACTGTTTATGAGATTTGAGGAACAGAGGTCCCTTTTTGGTGGGGGTGGACTGGAAGTGGCTTCTCAGTCCCCTGCATGAGGCTGAGTTGCCTGCTGATGAGGCTCCTTTGATCATTCTCTCTGGGCTCGGAAATGAGGCTTAACTTCAGCCACTGGGAAAAAATAAAATAGCAAGATGCATAAAGCTCCTGTGTAAATTCCACCCCAGCCCTCTCAGAATGGCCAGTCAGTTTTCACAATATTTAGTCCAAGGGATCTTAGTCAAAGGCCCCTCTTTTAGCAATTGGCCACTTTTCACTTGTGAATAGATTTAATTTCCAAGACTCTTGAGTGTTCCCTCGGAATTGACCTTCCCGTGAAAAATATGCTTTGGAGATGTGAAATAAGCAACAGACAGCCTTAAATGAATTGCACTTCATCAAGCGGAAAAAAGCAATGTGCTTGAAACAGGCGCTACACAGGAAATGGAGGGCTGGGAGCTTCCCTGCGGACCAGGAGGGCGAGGTAAGGGGTGCCGTGCAACTGGGCTTGGTTCTCTCTATGGCGCCTGGGTTCACCAGGGAAATGTTTATGAGCTGGATTATGTCTTCTGCTGTGTGATGTGACATTTTCTGCTCCGTCCCTACCTCGGTTCTGTCTGAGTCATTCTCCTTCCCCCTGGGGAGTGATGGCTTTGCCTGGGAAGGGAAGTAGGGAGGGGGCCCACCTTCTGCCTCCTCCCTCCTGGGCCCCATCTGCTGATGAATGAGCTCCAGAGGAGACAAGGGACAAAAAGGGACGCAGGGATCCCAATTCCCTCCACCAAAATGTGTCAGAGTAGAGATACCTCACCAGAAATGAGAGAACTGAGAGAAAGCCCCTGCCCATCCATTCCTCGCACAAGGTGTCTGAGGAAGGGGCTCTGTTCCTCTAGCCGCTCACTTACCAAGTGTTTGCCAAGGGCCAGCCTGTGCCAAGCTCTGAGCCAGGGCTTCAGATTTATGAAGGGCCAGAGCTCAGGAGACAAGGTTGGGGCACCCACAGCATCGCTGCAATCTCTTGGAACATGGTTATGCACGGAGCATAACCATGGGCAGTGGGGGAGCCTCCACCCCTCAGCACCTCCTGCCTGGTGGCCAAGCCCTTCCTAGGTCAACAGCAGACCCCACCTTCTCCCCCTCTGAGCCCCAGGGCTGTTACTTCCTTAATGTGCCTGCTTTAATTATTATCTTCAAGGAGAGACTCAATCTGGAGATAAACACAAAAGACCTGCTGCTGACGGTGGAAGGCTCCTGTCTCCCTGGATGCAAATGGAGAGCCCGCTGCAGCCCCTGATGATAGCCCAAGCATAACTTCGGCCTTAGAACCAGCAAACTCAGCTCTCTACGTGCTGATACAATGCAGCCCCATCGGAGAGAAGAGTGTCCTCACACTGCTGCCAGGCTCCGCACGTAGATCTGGCACCCCCCTGGCTGGGGAGTGGGCTGGGCTGGGCTTCTGCACTGTCCTGCCCATTGGCCCTCTGCTCTCTGCTCAGCTTTCCAGGCTCGGCTGCTGCTGTTGGTGGAATTGGGCGTTTTACGTGCTTTGATAAGGCATCCCGGGCAGAGCTCTGGGAGGCTTGGCCTGGCTGTTCCTGCCTCTCTGAGGGAGCTCTGAGGAGCGGCTGGCTTTGAAACAGCATGAGAAGCCTGCTAGTTAGATTTAACAGGCACGACCAGAATCCCAATACCACATCCCAGCAGGCACTAAGCAGATCACAGGTGTGTCATGGGCCCAGGTCAGCCACAATCTCAAGGGCTGTCATCAACTAAAGGCACAGGGCTTGCTCAGCTGTGGAGGCCTGGGGTTGGGTTCCAAGGAAATGCAGAGGCTGGCCGGGCGCGGTGGCTCACGCTTGTAATCCCAGCACTTTGGGAGGCCGAGGCGGGCAGATCACGAGGTCAGGAGATCGAGACCATCCAGGCTAACACGGTGAAACCCCGTCTCTACTAAAAAAAAAAAAAAAAAAAAATTAGCTGGGCGTGGTGGCGGGCGCCTGTGGTCCCAGCTACTTGGGAGGCTGAGGCAGGAGAATGGTGTGAACCCAGGAGGTGGAGGTTGCAATGAGCCAAGATCGCACCACTGCACTCCAGCCTGGGCAACAAAGTGAAACTCTGTCAAAAAAAAAAAAAAAAAAAGAAAGAAAGAAAGAAAGAAAGAAAGAAGAAAGAAAGAAAGAAAGAAAGAAAGAAAGTAAGGAAGGAAGGAAGGAAGAAAGAAAATGCAGAGGTTTTGGAAATAACAGTCACTCTCACAGTCTGGACATGAGGAAACAGAGCAGGCTGGGCCCTGACAGGGTTTCCTGAACCCAAAGGAGAGCAGGCCATGGCCAGGGTCCAAGTTCTGTCACCCAAGAGCTTGGCTTCTGCAACCACTGAGACCTGGCTTGCAATAGCAGCTCTTCCACCTCCTACCTGAAGGATCTCGGGGAAATGACTTGGCCTCTCTGAGACCCAGTTTCCGCAGCTGTATGATGGCTTCTGGGTACCTCCTATTTCAAATTTATTTTCTCCACGTGAGGACAGAGGTGAGTATGGGCTCTGGCTTCCCACGGGTACGGAGGATCTCAAGCCCGGGACTGGGTGTCAGGAGGCCTTGGCTGGGGCACCTGCCCTGCCCTGTGTCTGCTGTGTGGCACTGGACCTGAGGCACGGAACCCCTTGTCTGCTGCCCCCACAGGCTCTTGAAGGGAAAGGGCCTGGCTCGGGAAGGGAGGAGAATCGTGGCATCCTGGAGCTAGGGGAGACTTCAGGGCAATCCAGGCCCACCCTGCATCTCACAGGAGAGGAATCATCCAACACTGTCCCATCCTTAGGTGGTCCCCAGCCCCAGGGGTAACTAAGGGGCTGGGCAGGTGGGTCCAACCCGGTTCCCACTGGCCATTGAGATCCCCTGCTCCCTGCAACTGCTGCGACTCACCCCCTTTGCCTGCAGAGGCAGCTGGTGCTCTGTGAGGAAGACATTTTCTGGTACCAGAAAACTGTGGGAAAAAGCAGGAATCCTCCAGGGATGCTCCCCACATTGAATTATGTGTGATACAACCCAGCTTCCAGGTTTGCTGAGCTCACCTACCTTACTGCCCTGACCCTCTCCAGTCTGCACCCCAATAAGGTGACTTTTCCAATCGGCTTCGGCCCCTCCTGGGGTCACCTGAGTCAGACTGGCTGCTACAGAAATGGAAGGGGCCCTGCCAGGCTCCCCTGGCTGAACCGAGTGTTTCATGATCCTGGAGCACCAGACGTAGTGGATGAGCCTTTGTCAACAGCTCACAGGGAATCTGGACAAGCAGGGTCCACCGGGAGGGATCCGAACCCTGCTCGCTCTCTTGGCCAGCGAGGCGAGGGCACAGCAGCAAGAAGGCAGGTGAGCAGAACATTTACGCTCATCTTACTGCTTGCTGGGCGCTGGCAACTGAGCAGCAAAAGGGTCATGTTGTAAAGCAAAGAAAATGACTGAGGTGCATCTCAATTTACATGTGTATTTTGCCAAGGTTGAGGGTGTGCTGGGGAAAATGAGACTCAAGCCACAGTAGGATCTGCGGTCTGAACTTTTTCCAAAGGGGATTTTGAGGGTTTCAATATTTAAGGGGAAAAAGCAAGCAGGAGGGGAAAGAAGGAAAAGGACGAAAAAGAGGGAGAGTGTGGTCACATTCTCGCGGGGCCCTGATGGGTACTCACCGAATCCACACGTTGCCTGTGAAAAGGGCAGGGTAGAGGAACAGTCCATTACGTATTTGTCTCCTGCTCAGAAAATCTGCACTTTCTATAAAACAAACATAGAATGGAGAAAGAAATCAAATATGTGTTTGTCTTGGGGTGGGTGGTGGCATGATTGCTAGTCTCCTCTTGGCCCACACCCACGAAAATAAGCTGTTAACATCATCAGGGAGAGGAAAGCCATCCGGGGAGACACGTGGACTTTTATCTTGTAGCTATCTGTTTAGGAACACAGGGAACAGCAGTTTTTGCATGATTCAGCTTCCAAGTTTAACTTTTCCCTTTGGCATAGTGAGTTTGGGGTTCCGATATTGTATTTTCCTTTCACAGTGTCCTTGCCTGGCTTCCAAATAATTGAACTTAGTTTTCTGGTATTTTGAGGGGAAACATGAGTTCTAAAAGTATTATTTCTTATTTATAGGTGGGGAAACTGGGATTCAGAAAGGTTGGGTAACTTGACTTAAGCCTGACATCTAGTAAGTGGCAGAGTGGGATGCAGAGCAAAGTTGGGTGTCTCCCGAGCTTATGCACCTCCTATTGTGAGACACCACCCAGGTCCCAGCACCTGCAGGATAGGGAGATGAACCTGTGAGATGCTGCCCGGGTCCCAGCACCTGCAGGATAGGGAGATGCACCTGTGAGATGCTGCCCGGGTCCTAGGACCTGCAGGACAGGGAGATGCACCTGTGAGATGCTGCCCGGGTCCCAGGACCTGCAGGATAGGGAGACATACCTGTGAGATGCTGCCCAGGCCCCAGGACCTGCAGGATAGGGAGACATACGTGTGAGATGCTGCCTGGGCCCCAGCACCTGCAGGACAGGGAGATGCACCTGTGAGATGCTGCCCAGGTCCCAGCACCTACAGGATAGGGAGATGCACCTGTGAGATGCTGCCCAGGTCCCAGCACCTGCGGGACAGGGAGATGTACCTGTGAGGCCCTGCCCAGGCCCCAGGACCTGCAGGATAGTGAGATGCTGCCCAGGTCCCAGCACCTGTGGGACAGGGAGATGCACCATGTGTGGGGAGGTGTTCGGCCCTGATACAGGCTGAGGTATGTTATTGCAGGGTCTGCAGCAGCCCCTCCATTTGCATCCAGGGAGGCAGGAGCCTTCAATTATCAGCAACAGGTCTTTTGTGTTACCTCCTGATTGAGCCTCTCCTTGAAGATAATAATTAAAGCAGGTACATAAATGGGTTAAGGAGGTAACAGCCCTGGGGCTCAGAGGGGGAGAAGGGAGGGTGTGGTGTAAACCTAGGAGGAGCTTGGCCACCAGGCAGGAGATACTGAGGGATGGAGGCTCCCCCATTGCCTAGGGCACTGCTTATGGGGAGGAGAGACCCCCAGTCTCATCCCTCAACTTTCACTGGGGAGGTTGGGAGGGGAACAGGGGAGAGTGTCCTGGAGGAGGAGTCAGGCCTACAGGGCTTCCCAACCTGGCTTCACCACTTCCCTGCTCTGTGACTTTGGACAAGTTGCCTCCCCTCTCTGGGCCCTTTCCTCATCTGTAAGTGGGGATAGTGCTTTCATTATCCCCTCCCTCCCAGGGTGGTTGTGGGGATGAGACCTACAGGCTGAACAGATGGACACTGGGAGGGGAGGGGCAGTGAGTGCAGTGGTCAGGGGCAGAGAGCTGGAGGTCATCACAGGTCTGGGGTTTAGATCCAAACTGTGAGTTCATGCAAATTCTTCAATGTGGGCCCAGTATTCTCACCACTGAGATCTTCATCCAAAGCTTTTAGTCTCCATAAATCATTTTTAATAACATACCACCTTGTAATTACTGCAGAGCCTCAAGAGAATAAGATGCACTTCAGACATCATGAACTAATTATTGTCAGGCGAGTCAGTCACAATCTGGGAGCAGGGCTGCATTTCATTCAGAGTCTTTGATTGCTCCTGGGCACTACCCTGGGGCTCTGGGTGACATTTACTCAGCAGAGCTCTGAGCTTATTACAGGTGTGTGTGAACAATGGCCAGGAAGGATTTATAGAGGGGGAGGGGATTGCAGCTGGGGTTGTACCTGGAGGTTACACATCTCCGCAGACAAGGGCAGTGGGAGGGAGGGGACCTATGGCATCCCTTTGCTCTTTCCACAGGGGCCCTTAGTGTGTCTTAGGGTCAGGTGGGTGACCTTGAGGTGGTGACTTAACCTTTTAGATCCTCAG
This sequence comes from Rhinopithecus roxellana, assembly GCF_007565055.1. NCBI lineage: Eukaryota > Metazoa > Chordata > Mammalia > Primates > Cercopithecidae > Rhinopithecus > Rhinopithecus roxellana. The sequence goes on from NC_044560.1 coordinate 18,998,566, forward strand.
TTCCTCTACCTGAAGAGGTAAGAAGAAGAAATAATAGCCCCAGGGATCTTGGAGAAGAAGCAGCAGAGGTGTGTGGGCATGTGTAGACCTAGAAGGAAGGGCTTGGCTAACAAAGCAATAAACTCTTCCTGACAGGGTCACAGGGTCAGGGCGATGGGAAGCTGTCAGCATGATGCCTGGTAGCAGGTGCTCAAATCTGTCAGTGCTGTTGACTTGAGTTGGGTTATTGAACTGGGGTGGGGTGTGATGTTGATGCAGGATTTTTCTTGGTCACTTTGCCAGCCAGGGACCTCTGGCTGGTGACACCCCCACTTGGGCCTTGCTTGGGCACACTACCTGCTGCAGGAGGTGGTCCACCCATTCGGCTTGCCCTGGACATACCTGGCTTGTGCATCAGCTCAGCCCACAGCAGGGTTGGGTGTGCACTAGCCTGCCTGTGTTATAGCTCCTACCTGCATTCAGTGGGTCCCAGATTCTTGTCCCATGTCTAAAAAGAATGAGGATACACTGACAGTTGAAGGGTGAAGGGGTGGAGAATTTCATTGAGTGATGGAATAGCTCTCAGGAGAGAGAGGATGCAGGAGTGGTCCCCCACCTGAAGTTGGGTGGCTTCTTTCCCAGTGTGGCTGAGTCTGGGCTCAGAATAGGGGAGTACATGCTGATTGCTTTGTGAGTATGCCAAAAAGGTTAAAACAAAGGCACCACTCAAAGGTGGGTATGACAGTGTAAAAAACCAATTCGGAAAGTATAGGTATATGTAAAATAGATGAAGGGTGGGGATCAATAAGAGGAAAGCATACCAAATGGAAGACAGGTTCTAAATCCAGTCTGTGAATTTGACTTGCAGGTTGGCTTTCAGGTTTTAAATTGTCTTTGGCTTGGAGGTGGGGTTTCACCAGGGACCTGCCCCTATCTGCCTAGGCATTTGACTGCCTCCTGCCACTATCAATGTAGCACCCCATGAGGGCTGCAATGGGGCAGTGGCAGAGGGATGGGTGGAGGTCAGGGTGTGGGTGAGGAAAGATGCATTGGAGAAAGAAGTGGAGGTTGGGATGGATGGGTGCCTGGGAGTATTTGGTGTGCCATGGACATTTCATAGCAGGATGTGAGATCTCTGCTTAGGGTCAACTCTTGCAAGAATCATGGAGGACACAAGGAGAAAGGGGTGGGGAGGAAACATCTCATCTTTGGGAAGAACATGCAGAATAGAAAAAGCAACTAGAATCAGAGTCAGGAGATGTGGGTTCTTGACCAGCCTCTGTTGCTAAATTACTGTGTGACCTGGGGCAAGTCACTCACCCTCTCTGCAGTTGGGTCTGCATATCTGAGAATGAGAAGATTTAACTGCAGGATCTTTAAGACTCCTCTCAGCTCAGACCTTAACTCTATGATTCTGTGTGATGCTTTCCTCACCCCTCTGCTAAAACCAACATCCTGACAGAGGAAGGCAAGTCGTCAATCACAGCGCTGGCTCAGCAGCTCCCCAGGTTCCTGTGTGGTCCATAACAAGGCTGCTTGGGTCATCTGAGTCTGGGGCTAACGTGCCCTTGTCTATGGAGATGACTAGATTGCTTGATCTTCCTTGTAGGAGGAAGAGAAAGGGGACATAGGGCAGTGGGAGATGAACCTGATTTACATTCCTGGAGGGAAAGAGGAACAGGGCAGCCATCAGGCATTTTTATTGCCACGGGGCTTATGGATTTGTACTACTGAATAGCTCAGGAATGGAGTGGCCTTTAGGTGTAGCCTGACTCAGGTACTCAAAAGATGCCATCAGGAGATGTTTCTTCCTTCTCTATATTTTGGCACCACTCCTCTATGCAAAGCGAGTTTTGGGCACCTTCTTCCTGGTTTTCAGATGGTTTCTAGCCCAACTTGAGTCCAACAGACAAGAGAGAGCCTCCCTGCCCCCTGACAAAGACTCTGTCATTGACTAGATTAGATTTTAGTCAATCTCCTCTGAGCCCTCTTCTCCACTAGGCCTCCAGTTTGGCTTGCCTTTAGCAACAATCCCCCTACCCTTGAAATCTAATCAAGTTCCTCTTAGTAATTTCTCACCCATTCCCTCACTCTGTTCATTGGCTATAAATCCCCAGCTGCCTTTGCTGTATTTGGAGTTGAGTTTAGTCTCTCTCCCCTAGTGCAACAACCTTGAATAAAGTCTTCCTTGTCATTTTAAACAAGTGTCAGAAGAATTTTTCTTTAACACCAATAACAAATTAAAAGTCCTGGGCCCAACTCCCATTAGTCCCAAAAGCCATAGGCCCATCCCTGCACCAATTACAAAGGCCAAAACATGGAATGTATTCATTAGTTTAATTCAATCAGGGCCCAATACTGGAGCTGGTGGGGTTAACCCCACTGGAGTCATACGGGATGAGAATAAAGCTTGGGGGTTTCACAAAGAAAATTCTGGATATTAGTTTACCAGCAAAAGGGTACAAGGCAGTGGGTGGCAAAAGCCCACAGATGTCTTCTGCTGAGTAGGGGTGGGGAGGGAGGGAGCAAGAAAAACAAACACATTATCAGAAACCAAAGAGAGGAGGAAAAACACCTGATTAGTATTCATAGCAGATCTCATTTTATTCTCCACAAAAGCTAATCACTTTTAGTTATTCTTATCCTATGTCTAGAAACCTAAAGGTTTAGAGCTCGAAGTACCTTCAAAATTCCTTGGTCTAGCACCCAGATCTTGGTTTCTAATATTATTCTCCAATGCAATGAATCATAGAGTCTTAGGGAAATGGCTGATTCTGTCTGGGAAAGAGAAGATAAAAGATGAGCCTGGAGAATCTTGTAACAGTGCCAGAAAGTAAAGAAGCACTCAAAAAACAAAATGATGGGGGCACGGCAAAGGGTCAGAGGAACCCGAGAGAGCTCCCAAAGATGGAACAATTTCAGGAACAAAATAAATAATGCAGTACTGGATTAACATATAAAGTGTAAAATAAATATCCATGAATCCATACTGACATAAATAAATAAATAAATGGGAGGAAAAAACCAAATCTTCTTTATAGAAGGCTTTCAAAGAATTTATACTGCCCCCTTTACGGGGTGAAGGTTAATTCTCTAACTTCTTGTGTGTGGGCCTCACTTAATGACTCACTTGCAAAGAATAGAGCGTGGGAAGGGAAGGGGTGGGGCACCTGAGAGTGGAGAAATTCTGCAAACCTTAACCAAGTGATGGAGTTTGACATCACCAATGGTAAGTCATGGAGAGCATGTGCACCTGATATGATGTAATGAGAAAGGCACTTCATCTCTGTTGGATTCTTCCCTCAAACCCAGAACACCAGTCTAATCATGAAGAAAATATCAGGCAAACCCAAATTAAGATTTCTGCAAAATACGTTATAAGTACTCCTCAAGACTGCCAAGGTCATGAAAAGCAAGGCAAGACAGTCACAGTTAAGGGAGAAGTAAGGACACACGACAACTAAATGTAATGCGGTATCCTGTTGGGAGTTGGGAACAGAAGAGAGATATAAGGGGAAAAACTAGTAAAAATATAATAAAGTCAGGGATTTAGTTAATAGTTATCTGCCAATGTTGGCTTCTTAGTTTTAACAAATAAGCCTTAGTTAACTAAGAGGTTAACATTAAGGAGGGCTGGATGAGGAATACAAGGGACTTCTCTGTATCTTTCTCGTAAATTTCCCGTACGTCTACATTCTCCTAAAATTTTTTTTTAAAAGAGTATATAAAAACTCTCAGTTCGAGCCCCTCATTTAACACATGAACAAAGAGAAACCCAGAGAGATTGCCTGATTGCAGAAAAGTCTCATGGTGCATCAGTGGAAGACCCAGGAATGGCACTCAGCCCAGAATGATGCAAACCTGACCAACAGAGACCTAATTAAATTAGGGGTTTGTTTTTCTCACCTAAAGGGGCATCTGGTAGTGGCCGCTCGTGAAGGTCCAGTAGCTCCAAGATGCCATCTTGGAGGAGGGCCAGCCTCCTCTCCTATTTCCCCTTGGTGGCCTCAGCATGTGTGGACGCATTGCAGTCACAGCATGGTGGCTGCCCCTCCCCACTGAGCCTCGAGTCCCTTGCCACAACCAAGTCCAGTAGGCTCCATCTCTTCTGGGGAGCTTTCCCAGAATGCTCTGCAGCAACCTCCACTCCCCTCTCATTGGTTGGAGATGTGTCACATGACTGCCTAAAGTAGAAAGTGGGGAAATGTGGTGTTCTCCCATTTCATTGGCCAGAACTGTGTCACATAACTACCATAGCCAGGCGGGAAATGTAATGTTTTTAAGCAGAGGAAACTGTTCCCAACGAAATAGGGGTTCTGCTAGTAGAAAAGCAGAGGAAGGTTAATGTCAGCTGCCCCAGTCTCTGTCCTGATACTTGACATCTCATTTTCATGCTTGCTACCTCATTGGATCCACACACAGGTTTATTGGCTGTCCTGAGCAGGCAGTGAGAGGCTGAGTGCATGGCAGGGGCCCCACAGTGAAGTACTGGCTGAGCCAGGCTAGCCCCAGAGCACCCAATGTGTCTCCAAAATCTGTGCTGTTGCCCTCTTTGTCTGCCTCTCTCTTCTTTCTGTTTTAATTCTCTACCTTTCTGGCTTCTCTGACCAGACCAGGTCAGCACATTTCTGCAGCCTGGAGAGGAGGGGCAGTGGTTTATCACTTATATTGCTGACACCACTTTCAAGTTGAATTTCACTTTAAACAAACCTGCTATTGAAAGTGTCACATTCCTGCATTGCTAGTGGGGAGGTTTTGAAGTAGTCTTTCTGGAGGACACTTGAGCAGCATCAATCACAATTCAAAATGCACCTATCTTTTAACCCAGCAATTTTATTCTAAACGTTGGTGATTCTGAAAAGCTTAAGGATATGCATTTATGCAAGGAGGTTCTCTACAGCATTATTTGTAATAGTAAAAAGCAAAAAACAAAAAGAACATATCGGAGACTATCTAAATGTCCAACAGGAGTTTGTTAAATAAATAATGAAGCATCCATACTATTGAATACTAAACAGACATTAAAAAGATTGACTATGTTCTCTATGCACTAACATGAGAGAATCTCCATGACATTTTTGAATAGAGAAAACATTGCTGAAAAATATGAACAGCACGATGCCCAAAATTTCTATTCATTTTGGTTTGTGCACAGATAAATATCTGGAAGGATGTGCACCTTGTTAGGATACCCTTGGGAAAATCTATCATAGGTCTGAGTCTCATTCATCTTTATCTGAGGCTATTTGTGTGTAAGATCCCATCCTTTCTTGTCTGCTCAAGAACATCACCCTAGCAACCCTCCCTTCCCTCTTGTACTATCAAAGTTTTCCTCTCCACTGGATGACTATCATCAGTGTGCAAACATGCCGCTATTTATTTCCACAACCGCAAATAATAAAACATACAATACGATAATAAATAAAACCTTCTGCTACAAACACATTGCTTTACTTTGCTTATCTTTACAGTCAAATCCCTTGAAAGCACTGTCTATAATCACTGTCTCCTACTTCTTGCCTTCCATTTTCTATTAAAACACTCATATCAGGATTTCATCCTCATCTCTCCATCCAAAACTGCTCTTGTGAAAGTGAAGAGTGACCTCTACACCATCACATTCAGTGATCAGTTTCAGTTGTCATCTGACTCAACCCATCCCTCCCCTCTTCTTGAAACTGCCTCTCCCCTCTGCTCCCAGAACCCCCACCCCCACTCTTAGTTTTCCTCCTACCTCCCTAGCGGTCCCTTCTTGGTTTCCTTTGCGGGTTCCTCCTTGGCTCCACAACTTGTAAACTTTGTGCTATACGCAGGCTCCATCCACGATCCTCTTCTTATCCTCCCTCACTTCCCTGGGGGCCTCACCAGACTCATGGCCTTGACAAGCTGTTCATATGCTGATGGATCCTAAACTGACATCTCAGCCTGGACCTTTTCCTAAAGTGCAGGCTTGTACCTCCAACTGCCTACTGAACATTTTCACCTGGATGTCCAACAGGCATCTCAAGCTTCACACATCCCAACTGAAATCCCATTCTCCAGTCTTCTCGCTTCCCAACTTACTTCTCCAACCATCTCCCTCATCTCAGTTCAGGCAACTCCATCACCTCCCAGACCAGAAACCTGGAGGTGTGCTTGAATCCTCTCTTTCTCTCACACCATGTCACATCTATCAGCAAGCCTGTTATCTCTTTTTCAAAACATTTCCACAACTGACCACTTCCCATCACCTCCTCAGCTGCCTCCCTGGCTGCCCTCCCAGTCCCCATCCTCTCTCTCCTGAATGATTGCAGCGGCCTCCTAACTGCTTTTCCTGCTGCCTCCATTTCCTGTAAGAGCCAGCTTCTCACAGCGTAGCCAGAGTAGCTGTGTGATCCTAGTGAACTTGTCAGGTCTTGTCCATCATCTGCTCAGAACATGTCAATCATCCCATCCCAATCAGGGAAGAATCCAGCAACCTTACAATGGACCAGCTGAGTCCCCCTCCCCCCATGCCACTTGCCAGCCTCAGTTCCTGCTACTCTCCCCCTGCTTTCTTCGCTCCAGCCACACTGGCCTCCTGCTTCTCTTTGAACATCCCAGGCCTGTCCTGCCCAAGGGCCTTCGCACTTGCTGCTGCTCTGCCTGGGCCCCCCCTCCCCAGACATCTTTGGGGCTTGCTCCCTAGTCTTTAGTCTTTGCTCAAAAATTCTTCTCCAAGAAGTTTTCCTCACCAATGTTACTTCAGAGGCCTTATTCCAAGATCCCTCCGGCCACTCCCTTTCCCCTTTCCTGGTTTGATTTTTCTTCCACTTCCCATTTTCTTACCTACTGTGTCACTGACTCATTGTTCATTGTAAGTTCAGTGTGCACAGGGAATTTTGTGTGCTTTGTTCACTGATGTATCCCAAACACCAAGCACAATGCTTCAGTATTTGTTGAGTGAATGGAAGAATGAAGGTTACCATTTTCTGTCTTCTGAGACACAGACGGGACAAGGCTGTGGACAAAGGTTCTGGTTATCTACTGCTGCCTACCAAGCCAGTCCAAAATTAGTGGGCTTAAAACAACAAAAATGGTTTAATTTTTTTCTCATGGTTTCTGTGTGTCAGCAATTCAGGAGAGGCTTAGCTGGGTGAATCTGGGTCGAGGGACCCTTGTGAGGATGCAGTCAGATGGTGGTTGGAGCTGGAATATCAGGGGCATCTGGGAGCTGGTCAGGCAGTCACAGGGCTTCTCCGTGTGGCTCCTCCATGTGGGCTACTATGGACTTCCTCACAGAATAGTGGCCTCAGAGCCCTCAGAATCTTACACAGAAGCCTGGAGCTCCAGCTTGACTATTCCTGAGGACAAGAAGAACCTTTCTTATTTTGTTGTAGTTTAGTCCTAGAAGTCCTACGGTGTTACTTCTGATAGAATCTATTGATCATCCAGTCACTAAGATCATCCCAAGTACAAGACAGGGGACAGAGACCCCCACCTCTTCATGAGAGAAGCATCAGAGAATGTGTGGGCCTGCTTTTGAATCACTGTCATCCATCCTCTGGCCATAAATTATTTTTTCTTCTCACATACAAAATATAGACAGTCTTGCAAGTCTCATCGATTATGGCTTCAGGCTTAAGATCTAGGATCACATCATGTATAAGAAATCAGGTCCAGGTCAGACTGGGAATCCTCAGATGCAGTTCCTCTGGGACAATCAGTGCAAAGTCATGTGAGCTGAAGAGTCAAGCTACCTGCGCCCTCTTACATCCAACATGCAATTGAGGGATTGGCATATGACAGCTCCTATAGACATTCTTATATAAAAGAGGGAAAATGGGAGCCACTTGTCTACACCAATTCAGAAATCAAACTGAGTGCCTGCGGGCAGTTCCCTGATAAAGTCCTTCTTCCTGGAATTTGTTTCTGATGACTCTGCCTGCTGCATCTTCCTTCCATGGGAACTGGTAAAACTGAGGGGTTAATTTGATCAGGTCTGCCCGGCCCACTTGCTTTTGGTTACTAGCTTACCCCTCCCGCCACTTTTTTTTTTTTTTTTTTTTTTTTTTTGAGATGGAGTCTGGCTCTGTCGCCCAGGCTGGAGTGCAGTGGCCGGATCTCAGCTCACTGCAAGCTCCGCCTCCCGGGTTTACGCCATTCTCCTGCCTCAGCCTCCCGAGTAGCTGGGACTACAGGCGCCCGCCACCTCCCCGGCTAGTTTTTTTTGCATTTTTTAGTAGAGACGGGGTTTCACTGTGTTAGCCAGGATGGTCTCGATCTCCTGACCTCGTGATCCGCCCGGCTCAGCCTCCCAAAGTGCTGGGATTACAGACTTGAGCCACCGCGCCCGGCCTCCTGCCACTTTTTTTTGACCAAGCGGAGAGCTGCGGTAGCTGAAGGCCTTGCTGCTGAACACTGCAACTTCACCTGCACTTGCTACTTTATAGATCACACTCATCAGTCACCATGGTCATGGTCGCTTCAGTTGTTTTTCAGGTTCCAACCAGTTCAAACTGGCTGAAACCACCAACCAACCCTTCAACTGGGCCTGCAATGTGCCCAAGAGGTGGCCTTTTGACGCTGGAGGGCCCAATACTCTACTCTCAGATCATGCTAATGCTGCTGTTTTCTGTACATATGTCCTGTGAAATGCCGTGAACCCCGAGTATGCATGCACAGAACGAACCTGTTGCTTCATTTTTTCCCCAGTGCCAATTACCTTTTCCCAAGCCTTAGGCTACCCTACTTCCTTAACCCATAAATATCTCTAAGTCTTATCTTCGGGGAGGTGGATTTGAGAGCTGTTCTTCCATCTCCTCACTCTGCAGCCTTGTGAATAAATTTTTTGTCTTTCACAAAACCCATGTCACAGTGATTGATTTACTACACACAGCCAGAATGAACCTGGACCTGGCCGATAACACGAGCCCATATTTGCAGCTAAGTATTTTTTTAAAACTTACTTTCTGCTCATAATAGTTCAGGGTTCCAATGATAAGCCATGGTTACTTTAAAAACTTTGAGAGTTTCTTATGAATTAATCTAGAATTGACTCCATTAGGTGAAAGCTATACTCAGAAATCTCTTTCAGATAAGCCCTTCTCTATTTTGAGACTGTCACAGACAAATATTCTAGGCTCTTGGAAGCCTCATTAACAGAAAAGATCTGCAAGGTCCACCCTCCCTATCCTTAGAAAGTCTTTTTGTTTAGAAGTTCTTCGAGGCACCACCTTAGATGTCCTGAGGTCTTAGGAAAGAATTCAATCCTGTTGGCTTTTGTCCTTGGCCTGAGGATCTTATCAGAGAATCATTTGCCATTTGCATATGAGTGAGAGACTATTTCATTTTCAAACTCAACAAGTTTAGCTCATTTACATCATCATTCAATCTTTAGCTTATCTTTCTCGTCTTGCATTTGGTCATAGGCAGTGAAAGAAGCCATGTGTTTATTTCATAATTCTTCCTGGAAATCTCCTGAGCTAGATCAACTTGTTCATTAGAATATTTTCCTATGTTCCATGTTATATAAGGCCACACCGTTGCCAATTATTTCATTATTAATAACAAAAGCTTCCCTTATCCTGCCTCAAAAACCACTTTCCTTACTTTGCTTTAAGTCATCACTGATGACCTGCTCTGGGCCCTTCAGATTTCTGCCTGTTGCCTGATCCAGAAGACAATGTCTAATGCTTTGTCTTTTTGTTACAATAGCACCTCATTCCTTGTACTAAATTCTGGTCTTGCTGTAGGTTTCTGAGAAACCAATCATTCCAAAAGTACAGAGTTAAAGCAGTAACCATTATTTTATTATTCTTCACTCTTTCTGCCTGACTTAGACTAGGTCATGGCTGGGTGGTTGTGGCTCAGCATCCCTCATGAGGTTGCAGTTGGAGTCTGGCTATAGCCAGAATAGTTGTGGGATGGGAGCCTCTGTGGACTGACCAGGTAGCTCTCTTTTCCACACTGTAGTCTCAAAGCTTCTTCATGTGGTTTCTCTGAGTGAGAAGAGTTTGGACTTCCTCACCATGGTGGTCTCACGGTGGTCAGAGTATTTATATGGCAGCTCAAGGCTCCAGCATGAGTATTCCCAGGACCATGAAAAGCCTCACTGTCTTTTATGACCTAGCCCTGGAAGTTACATAGTGTCACTTGTGCTATAGTCTGTTAAATAACTAGTCATTGAGCTCACTCCAGATTTCAGGCAGGTGACAGGGGCCCTATCTCTCTGATGGATGAGTGTCAAATAATTTGTAGGCATGAATATTTTTTTCAGAATTTTTTTTTTTTTTTTTTTGGCAATACCTGCCTTATTCTAGCCACACCAAAGGGAAAACCACACACACTCCCATGATCTCAACAGGGAAAGCAGGGAGATGATTTTCCACTACGCTCTAACCTGGAAGGAGGCAGTGGTGCTCAAATGTCCCCACTGGTGGTGTCTGCAGCATCCGGTGGTGAGCTGAGCCTCACCTCCACCCATCCAGCATCAATATGATTGACCCAGGTAGTGTGAGGCAAGGCTAATCAGCCCTGCACATGCCCCCTTCCACCCTGGTCTCAGCAGGGAACAGCTGGGAACTGGACCTCCACACACTGGGCAGCGATGAGATTGAGTGAGGGAGCATGATGCAGAGCTTGTAAGTACTCTGGTTTCCCCCACCCACCCCGGTATCAGTGGGGCTCAGTGAAGAGCTGAGCCTCCACCCTCACCTGGAATCAATGACATGGAACAAGGTGATGGGAAGCAAAACTGGTTGGCTGCTGCTTCCCTCTCTCCACCTCCCTGGTGTCAATAGGACCCAGTAGGAGGGACATTACGTGACTTCCAGGTCTGGGTCATAAAAGACAAGGAAGGTTTTGCCTGGTTCTTGGGAACACTCACGCTGTAGCTTTGAGTTGACATCAATGAGGCAGAATGGGGTGGTGCTGGGAGGCAGGATTATTTGCCACCCCACTCTCCTTGCCCCATTGTCTCTGAGGCTCAGCAGAGATCCAAGCCTACACCTGGCATCAACACGGTGTAGTGAGGTAATTAGAGGAAAGACTGGCCCTTGCTTTCCCATCTCCTCTCCTCTGGTGTCAGCAGAGACCAGCAAGGACTTGAGCTTACATCCACACTTGGAGACAAGTCAGTGCAAATTGGTGCCCCTCTTTCACTGACAAGGCATTAGGTGTGCCAGCAGGGGAGCTGAGCTCCCCCGCTACCCATCTAGAACAAGCAGTGCTAGTAGGCATTCCACATTTTTTTTTAAATGGAGTCTCACTCTGTCACCCAGGCTGGAGTGTAGTGGCAGAATCTAGGCTCACTGCAACCTCCATCTCCCTGGTTCAAGCAATTCTCCAGCCTCAGCCTCCCAAGTAGCTGGGACTACAGGCACACATCGAAGCATGTGCCACCATGCCCAGCTAATTGTCGTATAATTTTTTAAATAGAGACAGGGTTTTGCCATGTTGGTCAGGTTGGTCTTAAACTCCTCAAGTGATATGCTTGCTTCAGCCTCCCAAAGTGCTGGAATTACAGGCGTGAGCCACCGCAGCTGGCTGGCACTCCACTTTTGCCAAGGTGGTGCTGGAGCACAACAGGAGGCTGATCAGATGTCCCTGCCCAGCCCTGACACTGCCCCTCAATAAGGGACTGCTTGCTAGAAAAGAAGATCAAGTGGGATCTTGAGTTTCATAATATAACATTCAAAACATTCAGGATATAATAAACATTATTTGTTATGCCCAGACCCAGAAAATTCACAACATCAATGAGAAGAAAGTCAGTGGTTGCCGACACTGAGATAAATCGGATGTCGGAATTTGGTGATGGGCTTTTGGAGCAGCCATTATATGGAGGATGCAACAAGAAATTATGAGCTCTCATGAAGCAAGTGAGGTAATAGAAAATCATAGCAAGGAATAGAATGTATTTAAAAAGAACAATGGAAATTACAGAATTGAAAAGTAATATAGTAACTAAGTAAAGATTTGTTGGATGGGCTTATTAGTAGAGTGAAGATGACAAAGCAGTGAAACAGTGAATTGGAGGACAGATCAATAGAATTTACCAATCTGAACAACAGAGAAGAAAGAGATGAATAAAATAAATAAACTCTGAGGGACCTGTGGGGTAATGGTTGAAAACATCCCAAATGATATAGATGGGTTGACAGCAAAAGAATGGAAAAAGATATATAAGACAAAAACTCATTTAAATAAAAAGCAGAGGTGGGTATATTAATATCAGGCAAAGGGGACTGCAGAGCAAATAAAATAATTGGAGACAAAGAGGGACATTTTACAATGACAAAGGATAATCCACTGAGGACCCCAAACAGTAGAGGCTTAAACACATGAAGTAAAAGTTGGCAGAACTGAAAGAAAAAAATAGACAAATCTACAGTTGAGATGGAGAGATCAACACCCCACTCTCAGCAATGACATAACTACTATAAATAAAATAAACAAAAATATAGAAGAGCTCAACAATACCATCAACCAATGGGATCTAACTGACACATACAGAACATTATACCCAACAATAGCAGAATATATATTTTTTTCAGGCATTCATGAGATAGTCACCAATATGGACCATATCCTGGGCCATAAACCCAAACTCAACTCCTATGATTTCTGTGTGTTTTCTGACCTTAATTGAATCAAACTAGAAATCAATAACAGAAAGACAACAGGAAAAGCTCCAAACACTTGGGAATTAAACAATATACATCCTAATAATGTATGAGTCAAAGAGAGTGTCCTACAGAAAAAATAATTAGAATTAAATAAAAATGAACATACAATATATCAAAATATGTGGGATGCAGCTAGAATAGTATTGACAGGGAAATTTATAGCACTAAATGTTCACAGTAGAAAAGAGAAACTTCTTAAACATCAAAAAAACTAAAAAGAAAAGGGTAGTCCCAGCTACTCGGGAGGCTGAGGCAGGAGAATGGCGTAAACCCGGGAGGCGGAGCTTGCAGTGAGCTGAGATCCGGCCACTACACTCCAGCCTGGGCAACAGAGCGAGACTCCGTCCCCCCCCCCCCCAAAAAAAAAAAAAAAAGAAAAGAAAAGGGAAAAATATACTGAGAGATGGAAGAATAAAACAGAGTTGATATTGATGAATTTAAAAACATAAGAAAGTAGAGGAAATTAATGAAACAAAAAGCAAGTACTTTGAAAAACATAAAACCAACCACTAGAAAAACTGACAAACAGAGAGGCCACAAATAACCAATTTCAAGAATAAAACACAGAGATTACATCACTTTGCAGTCACTAAAATTAGAGTAAGGTAATAACAGGAACGATTTCACAGCTATAAACTGGACAATTTAGAAGAAATCAACCAATTCTGCAAAAACCACAAACTACTAAAACTCAACCAAGATGAAGTAGAGGAGAAATGAAAAAAAGAGAATAAAAGAATATTTAAAGGAATAATGGTTGAAAACATCCCAAATGATATAGGTAGATTGAAAGTAAATGGATGGAAAAAGTATAACTAGTTCTATAACTGATCATTACGAAAATGAATTCATAATTTAAAAGCCCTCTCCAAAAGAAATCTCCAGTACTATATAGTTTGATTTGAGAATTCCACCAAATGTTTAAAGAATTAACACCAATTTCACACAATCTCTTGCGGAAAACAGAAGAGGAGAGAGCACATTCAAACTCATTTTATGAGCTGATATTACCCTGATACCAAAACATATAAAGACCCTACAAAAAGAAAGCTGCAGACCAATATCTCTCTTGAACTTAGATGCAAAAATCCTCAATACAGTATGCACAAGTCAAATCCAGCAATGTATAAAAAATAATGGTAAACTTTGACCATGTAGGATATGTTACTGGTGTGCAAGGCTGGTTCAATATTCAGAAGTCAAACAATATAATCTACCATATTAACATGTTAAAGAAGAAAAATTATATAATCACATCAACCGATGGAGTGAAAACATTTGCCAAGGTCAGCGTGGCAAAAATTCTCAGCACACTAGGAATGGAAGGGAATTTCCTTAAGGTAATAAGAACATCTACCAAAAAAACAAAATCAACCACCACCACCACAACAACAAATTCCTTACATCATAACTAACATTGTATTGATGGTGAAAAACTTCATGTGCTCCCATTACAATCAGGAACAAGTCAAGGATGTGTGCTCTCACCACTCTTATCTGACATGGTACTGGAAATTCTAGACAGTGCAATAGTTCAGGTGTGATGGCTCATGCCTGTAATCCCAGCACTTTGGGAGGCCAAGGTGGGTGGATCACCTGAGGTCAGGAGTTTAAGACCAACCTGGTCAACATGGTGAAACCCCGTCTACTAAAAATACAAAAATTAGCTGGGTGTGGTGGCGCGTGCCTGTAATCCCAGCTACTTGGGAGGCTGAGGCAGGAGAATTGCTTGAACCCGGTAGGTGAAGGTTGCAGTGAGCCAAGATCATGCCACTACACTCCAACCTCGGTGACAGAGTGCGACTCTGTCTCAAAATAATAATAATAATAATAATAATAATAATAATAATAATAATAGCTCAATAAAGCAAGAAAAAGAAACAAAAGGCATACAGACTGAAAAGGAAGAAATAAAACTGTCCTTATTTGTGGAAGACATGATTATCTACATTAAGAACCCCAAGGAATCTATAAAACAAAATGAAACAAAAAACCTCTATAAGTAATAAGTGGAGTTAAGCAAGGTCACAGTACACAAGACAAGATCAACACAGAAAACTCAATCACAATTCTATATATTCATAACAAAGACATGGAAACCAAAATTAAAAACACAAAGTCATTTACAATTGCCCAAAAGAAAATTAAATTCTCAGCTATAAATGTAGCAAAGCATGTATATAATCCTGTATGTTGAAAATTACAAAATACTGATGAAATAAATCAAGGAAGACCTAAATAAATGGAAAAACATACAATGCTTAGATTGGAAGACTCATCATGGTAAAGATGCTAACTACAACAATGTTAAAAAAGAATAAAGTGGGAAAATCACTATACTTGACATTAGGCTTACTGTATACCTAGAGTAATCAAGACAGCATGGTGTCGGTGAACATATACACAAATATTAGTGAGACAAAATAGAGAACCCAGATATAGATCCATGTATATATACCCAACTTATTTCTGACAAAAGTACAAAAATAATTTAATAAGAAAGATAGCTTTCTGGGTGTGGTGGCATGCATCTGTGGTCTCAGCTACTCCAAGTCAGGCATGATTGCACCACTGCACTCCAGTCTGGGCGACAGAATGAGGCTCTGTCTCAAAAGGTGGAAGACAGTTTTTTAAACAAATGGTGCTGGAGAAATTGGACATCAGTAAGCCAAATAGGTAAATAAACCTCAACCTAAACCTCAAATGGATCCATTAACTCAAAATGGATCACCGACTTAAATGTGAAACATAAAACTATAAAAGTTTTAGGAAAAAAAAAAAATAGAAGAAAATCCTCTGGACCTAGGACCAGGTGGAAAGTTCTTGAATTTGACATTACAAGAACAATCCATAAAAGGAAAATTTGATAAATTGGATATCATCAATTTAAAAACTTTTACTCTGCAAAAGATTGGTGGAAAGGATTAAAAGACAAGCCTCTGGCTGGGAGGAAGTACTTGCAAAGCACTCATCTGACAAAGGGCTTTTATCTAACCTGTAAATAGAATTCTCAAAACTCAAGAGTGCAAAAAAAAAAAAAAAAAAAAAAAAAAAAAATCAATCCAAATAAATCTAATTTTAGAATGGGTGAAGGACATTGAGAGACTGAGTATACAAATGGACAATGGCCAGACCATATGTAAAAATAGAACTTTGGCTCACCACCTGCAGCAACCTGCCCAGGAAGCCTGCAACAAACAACTCAGGAAGCCAGCCGGCCATAAGTCAGACTTGCAGGAAGCCAAATTGCTGTCTCTAGTGACAATCCAGGAAGCTAAACAATCACTTCTGCAACATTTGGCCCAAAAGGGCCAGGACTTGATTAGAAACTGACAGCTTCCCTAATTTTTGTCCCTGCCTCCATGATCATAGAACCTACCAGAGTGACTCAAATGTGCTCTCCTAACCAATCACATAGGATTCCTTGTTCCTAGTTTGCCTGTCTACAGCTTTCCCATGCCAGGAGCCTCCAATCAGGGTAAACCTGAAGCCTTCCCATTTTCCACTATAAGCCTCTCCACTCCCCTGCCTGCCTTTGAGTCTCTGCCAAAATGCAAGTGATGGTGGCTGACTCCGTTGCTCTAGCAAGCTCAGAATAAATAGCTTTTGCTTTTCTCATTTGTTGATCTTTGTTTATTTTCACAATATGAAGAGACATTTCACTGAAGAGGATATCAGAGCTGATGCATTCCAGATGAAAAATAAGCATATGAAAAGATGTTCAACGTCATCAGCCATTAAGAAAATATAAAGTAAAACCGCAGTGAGATGTTACTCCACATCTATCAGAATAGCTAAAATAAAAAAAATAGTGACAATAGGAAATGTTAGTGAGGATGTGAAGAAATGGATTACTTCATTCATTGCATTTAAAGTGATACAGTCTGGAAAAGTTTGTAAAATAATATAGTCACTCTGTCTGTAAAATGATACAGTTACTCTGTCTGTAAAATAGAGTCCCTCTGGCAGTTTCTCACAAAAGTAAATGGAACAATGCATAACCTTGTTATATGGTTATTTCTGTTGAAACACCATTTACTTAATATTATACAGTATTGATACGGACAGGAGGTGGTGAAATACTGGGTGGAAGAGGGTGGTTCCTTGGCAAAGGCCCCACCCTCAAGCATGGAAACTGAGATCCTAAATGAGGACAGTTATCCCTGTTTTCCTGCCCAAATGTTACCTTTTTGGCCTGCCCCAGCACCCTATCCTGTGCCCATATAAACCCCAGACCTCAGCTGGCAGAGAGACAAGCAGCTGAACATCGAGCAGAAAAGAAGCAACTGAGCTTTGGAGACTATGAATAGATACTGCTTAACTTCAGAAGGCACGACTTCAGAGAGGAGCCCGGCCAGAGACGGTGGGCTCAGGGAAAGATCACCTTCTTCCCGCACCATACCTTTTCCAGCTCCCCTTCTGCTGAGAGCCACTTCTACCTCTTAATAAAATTCTTCACCTCCATCACCCTGCAAACTGTTCATGTAACCTGATTTTTCCCGGATGCTGGATGCCGTGGGTGCGGGAGCCCAGAAATGCTGTCACACTGACTCTTCACTGAGCTGTTTAACATTTAAGCCATCTGTGGATGGCAAAGCTAAAAGAGTAGTAACTTTAATACACCCCTAGATGCTGCTGTGGGGCTGGAGCCTGAAAGTGCTGGCCCCGCACTCAGCACCCACTCACCTTGTGTACTCCTTCCCCTGAGGAGTTGAGCCCAGTGGGCTGGAGTGTTTGACCCTGCTGGCACCAAAGTAGCTGGCTGGACCCAGAGCCACTGTACTCCAAGTTCCAGCCTGTGAAACGGTCAGGGAACGATCCTGTCTCAGTATTGTCGATTTATTAACCTTGAACTCACCACCAACAGCATCTTAAGTCAGGTCTGAACAATGCTTCTTCAACTCAAGTATTTGCTCAGTGAGGCACATCATAGCCTTCTTGTGCTCTGGAACACTAGACAGCACATCAGCACTATTTGGGACCGTTTTAAACAGCAACATTACCAGCAAAAAGTACAGAAATGCAACGTGCATGGCACTAACTATACCTGGGAATGGTGTTTGTTTATAGCATGAGAGCTGAGACAAGAAGACAGAGTGTCACTTTGTTTGACCTTACCTGGGAACATGTACATCTGATGACTCAGATTTTTCAGTTTTTCACCTGTTGGAAATGACAGTAAAAGTGCTGCAAATGTTGATTTTGGGGTTACAATAAGTTTTAGCAATCAGGTGAGTTTTGAAATACAACACTGTGAATAGTGAGATTGACTCATAACATACACACACTCACTCACACATACCCCCGCCATACCCCTACACCCCCAACACACACAGACAGAGAGACAGAGAGAGAGAGAGAGAGAGAGAGAGAGAGAGAGAGAGAGAGAGAGAGAGAGAGAGAGAGGAGAGGAGAGGAGAGGAGAGAGAGTGGTGGATCCAGCTTTGGATTAAGGGCTATTGACAGTAGAAAGAAATTTTACACTTTACCAAAGGATTTGCCAAAGGCTTTCTTTCAATGCTGTGCTCTCCAGAGACCACAGAAAAGGATTTTGATTTACAAACAGTTTCTTCCATGCTCAGATGCAAACTTTGAGGGCATGTTCAATTTCTGTTTCAAGGTCTGTGCAGTTCAACTAGCATTTCCCCAAGTTCCCACCAAGCACTGGTGCTGGGCTTGGCACAGTGGGTAACAAAAGTGAAGACAAGGTGTGTGTTTGAAGGGAGCTGGCACTGCCAACTCTTGCAGAGGAGCCTTTTAAAGACGAGCTGCTCAAAAGCTGTGGCCAGGGGCAATTTAGCAAGACTCTCCTGATTTTCTAAATCCACCCAGAAGCTCAGATTGAAAAAGCAACTCTGCTCTCACAGACTCCTAGTGGGGGTGTCCAGAGAGTTGCAACTGCAGGGACAGGGTATCTGGGGATGGAGACACAGCTCCTCTGCCTCCCTTCCCACCATCATTGTGCATATTCCACTAAAGGGGCATCTTACGAACAATTTTTTAGGTTATGTGTTGACAAGATGTTCTCTGAAGCTATGATAAAAAGAAGTTGGAGGAAGTGTGTGAATTCAAGCCTAGTTTATACCCAGAGAAGACCAATGAGGCAGGTGGTGCTTTTCCAGAACCTTGGTCTCCCATCAACCAGGCATGGACCCAGCAGCTCAGCAAGTTGCAAGGGAGAGCAAAGTCCTGGGGAGGTTTTGGTCAGTTGGAAAGAACCGGTTCATTTGAATGGACTGTTTTTCTCTGGGTCATTGCTAGCAAATCAATACTCAGCTGTGCCACCAGTGTGGTGCCCGCCTCCCTGCTCAGGGATGCCACGAAGAGCAGTGATCTTGACAAGATCTAAATAGAAGTGTGCCAAGAGTAATGCAGACGGAGACCACGTGCAGGTGGCTCTCGAGGAGTCCATAAATCTACACTGATGAATTACCTGGGCAGGTGGCCCTGCCACCAGCCTCCCAGCTCAGGACAGGAGCGGTGTAATTACCTGTCTGGCAGTGGTTGTCTGGAGCGAGCCAGTTCATTTTTCTCTTTTATTATTGTTGAATTTTAGGAAAGTGTCCTCTGCAGGCCGTTTTCTAAATGTTGGATTTATTTGATGACTCCACTAGTGACAAGGGCCAGGGCGTGTCCTGTGGTGAGGAGGACTCGGCTGCTTGGCCCATCGCCCAGAAGCTTCTCTCAGAGGGTGTGATGGGTGGGGTTCCCATAGCCTCCACTGTCCTCCCCGTCAGTGGCCCCGTGCATGTCCCTTCCCTCCCCCTTCCCCTGCTCTGTGGACTGGGCCTGCCCTAACGTGAGGCAGCTGGGAACTTCCTGAGATGGGGAAGCCTTTGGGGTGTGTCTGGGAGGGGTATCTACAAAGGAAACCCCAGTCCCCTGAGGGGTGGCAGTTTCCCATCTGCCCAGTGAGGACTCCTGGCTGGCAGAGAACATGTGGGTGCTGTGTCCTTGTGACACCAATGAAAATGAACAGGGACGGCGCTCCCTCGTCCCAGGTCCAGTGCCGGGCACTTCACCCCTCTCCACACTCACTCCTTATGATAGCCCAATTTGGAGGCCAGAGAGTGGGGCACAGAGCAGTGGTCACAGACGGGAAGTAGCCTCACTGGAGTTCCAGCTCAGGCAGGCGGGACTCCACACACCTTTGTCAAATGCCAATCCGTGGTCTCCAGTCCCCACAAGCATCATCTGACCCTTCGTGGACTCACTGGAGCTGTGGCTGGTTAACTGGATGGCGGTGTTGCAGGCCATGTCCTCACCTGCCAGTGTGCCTCCTGTATGAGGGACCACACCCCATCCTCTCCCCACTGTTTCTAATAGAGGGGCTGGTGCATAGCAGGAGTTTAATAAATGCATGCAGGAGAGTGGAAGCATACATGTGTGAGAGGAAGTTTCTGAGCGTCAATCCATGAAGCCCAATATTTATGTCCACAGTGGGGAAGGTGTGGCCGGGAACCTCTTCCATTTGTTCATTCATTCACAAGCTTCTTTTGAGTGCCCGTTATAAGTCCAGCTCTGCGGGCAAGTATATGGAGAGACTAAGCATAAGAAAACAAGAGTTCTGCTTTATGAAGGCAGAAAGAAAGTCAGGACTCTGAAGAAGCAATGATGGTAAAATGT
Source organism: Rhinopithecus roxellana (assembly GCF_007565055.1). Lineage (NCBI taxonomy): Eukaryota > Metazoa > Chordata > Mammalia > Primates > Cercopithecidae > Rhinopithecus > Rhinopithecus roxellana. Next base: position 19,018,818 of record NC_044560.1, read on the forward strand.
AAAGTTGTCCCCAGAGGGGCTGTCCAAGGAGCTCTGAAACATAACAGAAGGATTAAGTTACATTATGAAAGGCCACTCAAAAGAGTGATGTTTAAGCTGAGATTGAGCCTAAAAGGTTCTGGCAGATGTAAATTTAGCACAAATCAGCAGTATTATGCACCAATAAACCCTTAGGCTGAATTAATGAAGGGCTGATATCTAGAATGTGGGAGGTGAGAGTCTGTCTCTGTCTATTCAGGGCTGCTCAGAGGTTGCCTGAAATGTTGAATTCACAAGAGAGAGGCTCTTACTGTCTTCCCGCTTATATGAACAAGGGCACTGAGGCTCAGAGAGGTGAAGTAACTGATAGAGGGTCACTCAGCCAGTGAGTTGTAAAGCCCAAGCTGTGGAAGGCATAGTCTTTTACTTTAAAGGCACAATCCAGAGGTTGTGCATGTGTGCATCCATGTACACAAAGACACATACGTGTACACACACACACACACACACACACACACACACACACACACACATGCAACTTCTGCTCCGGCATAATTGGCAGAACTGGGCCATGTGAAAGGAAAACAAATCTCAGGACCCAAAAATCACTAAGCCAAAGGGAAAAATCAAGCTGGGAACTGTGCAGGTGCAAACCTGTCTCCCGTTTTATTCTGTTGCATTTCACCCTGACAATGTAAATTGCTAGCTCGTCTTCACAGGTGTGGGACAAAGAACAGAACTCTAAGTCATTCCTCTGCTCACCTGAGACAAATGCATATCTGATTGCTCCCTCTGATGGAAAAATGCAGATTCACTGAGCAGACAAAGGCATAAGTGACTATTCCTCTACCCACCTCCCATGTAAATTGTGTATTCAGTTAAAGGTTAATCAAAGACTCGAAAGAATGCAACATTTATGTCTTATCTACCAACAACTTTTATTTGTTTTTTATTTTAGTTTTTTGAGATGGGGGCTTGCTCTGTTGCCCAGGATGGAGTGCATTGGCGTGGTCTCAGCTCATTGCAGCCTCCACCTCCTGGGTTCAAGTGATTCTCCTACCTCAACCTCCCAAGTAGCTAAGATTACAGGTGCCCGCAACTGTGACTGGCTAATTTTTGCATTTTTAGTAGAGATGAAGTTTCATCATGTTGGCCAGGCTGGTCTCAAACTCCTGACCTTAAGTGATCCACCTGCCTTGGCCTCCCAAAGTGCTGGGATTACAGGCATGAGCCACTGTGCCCGGCTTACCAACATCTTTTTAAAAATTTTCCTCTTTCCGCAATATTCACCCTTTCCCCCTTTAAATATTGAAGCCCTCAAAATCGTCATTGGACAAAGGCACAGACTTGCCTTTTGGGCAGGCATCCTTAACTTTGGCAAAATAAAAGCCTAAATTGATTGGGACCTATCTCAGATACTTTTTGGTTTACAGCCACATGACCACATCTTATTGCAGGGGATACTGGGAAGTTGTAGTATCAGTAATTGTTCTGGGCAGCCATATAAACACTTGAATCAAAGGTTCTATTAGCAAAAGAAGTGTGGAAGAATGTGTTGGGAGGTGACCGGTGGACTCTGCGCAGTGCCGAATGTGCATTGGAGGAATGCTTCTGTGGACTGGGGTGGGCTGGCAGTGGGAGGGAGAAGGAGATGGGTCCATTCTGACATCTCCATCTTCCCGCCCCCTTGGAGACTCCTCTCTGCTTTCTTGATCTTGACACTCATGTGTGGTTCTTTTCTTGTCTTAATTTGGATTTCTCAAAGTACCCTCTAAAGCACATTGCAGCTCTGGGATTCCCTGAGCTGGTGAGACTACCAGAAAGCATGTTAACAAGGGTGATACATTCCCCCAGTGCAGCCTTATGTGACCACTGTTGAAACTCATGGTGCATGCATGAATTCACCCATCTTTACTGGGTACCTGCTCTGAGCTGACACTGTGCCAAGTGCTGGGGATACAACAGTGAGTAAAATCAGATGTGATCCTTTCCTCCCAAAGACTAGACTACAATGGAAGAGAGGCATTCTGCCACAAAAAGTTCATACAAATATATGTGAAACTGCATCTTAGTGCTGCAGAGCAGAGGTGGTAGGGAAGTTGGAGAAGACTTCACCAAAAAGGTGATATTTAAATTGACTACTGAAAAATAAACAGGAGTTTTCCTGGTTAAAAGGGAGAGGGGAGAGCATTCCAGGTGCAGGGAACTGTGTGTGCAAAGGCATTGGGGTGGGAGGTCAGCATGATCAGGAGGCACCTGTGGGTGGATAGGATGACAGGCGAGCAGTGGAGTGAGGTGAGCCTGGGGCAGAGGCTGTGACCAGGATGGGAAGGGCCTTGTAGGCCAGGCTGAAAGTTCCACATCTCCAGTAAGGGCCCAGGATTATTTTAAGAGATTCGAGTAGGGAAGCTTGGTTTCCACAGTCAGACAGGTCTCCTTGGATTCTCCTCCAAATGTAGACAGAGCCAAGACCCCATTGAAGAGGTGACTGTGTCCCATGTGACTTTGGCTTCTGGGGCATCTTTTGTCTGAATGCTTGACTTCAGGGAGACTGTGGAAGATTCAGAGCAGCCTGTGGGGTGTGGAGAAGAAACCAGAGCAGGGCAGGAGTTGCATCGGAGATTTCACATCTATCCCTCTGCATGGAGACCTGGAGCACCTACGGGCTTCACTGTCAAAGGCTTGCTGTGGGCACCTGCTGAATACTTTCAGGAGATTGAACACAGTCCCCATTAGCCCTTGCTGACCTCACTCTTTGTCTAAGAACCAAAGGTAAAACCTCTGGATTAAACTTAGCCCTCTGAACCTTGACTTCAAAAATAAGAAAGATCAACTCTTTGAGGACATAGAGTCAGAAGTGTTTTCTCGGTTGGGCGTCTGCTGCTCCCCACCCCTTTCAGCTTCCGGGAAAGTCTGGGGAAGGGTTCTTCCAGGGCAGAACAGACACTCAGCACCCCTCACTTTCTCCCTCACATTCTTTAGTGGGGCAGAGGGAAGTTACAGCTGGTTGAGGGTCTGCACATAACCTCAGTCCACCTCATCTGTACCACGACCTGGTTTATAGGTCCAGAGGTGAAATGAACACTGCAACCCACCATGCTTGACTGGAAAGATCAGCAGAGGCAGGGACCAGGACCCTAGACTGGGACACTATAGATCAAAGGCTTTATCTGCTGAGCTGGGTGTCAGAACAGCCAGGAGCTGGTGGCTGAGGCCACTGGGGTTGGCAGCTGAACCAAGGGTCAGAGTAATGGACCCAATGGAGCGACAGCAAGAGAGGACCCAGATGGAGCAGCTGGGAGTTTCTAAGAACGCTGTTCAGGTCCACAGCTCATAAGCAAGGCACAGAGAAATTAAGTAACTTACTGAAGGTCACACAGTTAGTAAGCCCCAGGGCCAGGATTCAAACGCATACTTCCCTGGAAGCAGAAGTAGGCTCCTACTCTACACCCTCCACCTGCTTGGAGCCCAGGTATCAAACAGCCTGCTTCCAACATTGCAGGTCCTCTCCACCAGCTGTACCAGTGAGGTAGGACGCAGAACTAGATTCCAGAGGTGGGACTTGGACACCAGACCAAATTGATGACTAGCTCAAACAAGGCCATGATGGAAGCAGCTTTCCATCAGACATGCCCATCAGTGTGCCATGTCAATTTACCATTGCCATGGCAACACCCAGGAGTTACTGCCTGTTTCCATGGCAATGATACAATGACCCAAAATTTACTACCCCTTTCCTAGAAATTTCTGCATAAACCATCCCTTAATCTGCATGCAATTAAGAGTGGGCATAAATACGACTGCAAAACTGCCCTGAGCTGGTACTCTTCACCTACAGGGTAGCTCTGCTCTGCAGGAGCAGTCATTGGAGTTGTGACACTGCCTCTTCAATAAAACTGTTTTCTTCTATCTCTGGCTTGCCCTTGAATTCTTCCCTGGGCAAAGCCAAGAACACTTGCAGGCTAAGCCGCACGTTGGGGCTCACCTGCCCTGCATCAGCTTGGTGCCCAGTGTGGGGCAAAGAAAGAAGATGGCATGAGAGATGGCAAGGTGGTTGGCAAGGCAGCAGCCAGCAGGATAATGAGCCAAGAGGTGGTGAAACAGAGCTATAGTGCCTGAGCTCTAGCACTAACCAAAGCTCTTTTCATAGCCATCATTTTCCCTGGTAGGCAGCAGAGCCGAGCCTGCTGCTCTGCCCCGCCGGCTGGTGGGTTACCAACCCTGTGTAGGTCCTTCCCATCAGCGGCAGCTGAGCCCACCCATGCTGAGGGATCCCGGAGAGATTTTCACGCAGGTCACATATGGAAGATCAGTTGGCAACATTCCTGCTTTGGTGGATGCGTGAAGAACTAGGGAATAAAACAAAAGCCTTTGACTAGGTGACTGGTTAGAAGTCCCTCATTGTTTGAGAGCCCCAAAGCACACCCCTGTCACCCCTTTCCTCCAGCCCTTTTCTCTCCTGACTCCATTGTATTGTTCCATCAGTCATTTCATTTTCAGTCCTAAAACGTGTGCAGTGTTATGTTTGCTTTTAACTTTCCATTAGTTGTGTGTGGGCAGTTGTTTAAGGCAGGACACTTGGTTGTGAGAGGTCCCCTGTTGTGCTGATGCTGGGACACCAGAGTCATGTTGTTCTGTGACCCCCAACTTGGTCTTCTGTTCACTGCTAGCTGCCTCCTGGGTACCCCAGGATTTTCAGCCTTGGTGAGGGGACCCTTGTTGGCCGAAGCTCGAGTATTCCAAGTTTTCAGCATTGGTATTTTGGCTACCCCTGGATGCCCTGGGGTCTTTAGCATTGACAGTCCCTCTAGGATTGTGGCTTAGAGCTCTCCCCTTAGGGTCTTTCCTTTTTCTGCCCTAAGGTTAGAAATATTATTAGGTTGGTGCAAAAGTACTTGCGGGTTTTGCCACTACTTTCAATGGCAAAAACTACAATTATTTTTGTAGCAACCTATATTTTCATAGTAGCCAGTTGTTAGTTCCTTCCTGAGTGCTGTCTTACAACTTCTTTTCGCAAGCCCTTCTTGGCCAAAATAATTGGGACCTCCCAGGCCCCTGGCCTTATGGACAGCCCCCCATGGCAGGAGACAAGTGGCCACCCAACTATTATTTTTCGATGTTTCCACTACGGGTAGGTACTCCAACAGGTCAGGACCTCTGAGGTCTTCCTTTGGGCAATGCTCTTTACCCCTTCTCATCCTCCCTTCCCCAGTCAGCACTTGTTTGGCCCACCTCGCTGTCCAAACCTCACTCTCTGTGAAATTTAGGCTCAACATCCAACTGTCCATTTGTAACTCGTAATCTGCTTTGGTAACACCTTGCTCTCTGTATTTGGTAGAAAATGGGAAACTAAAAGGGAAAAGTGCCTAGGCACTTAGTTAGCTTAGCTAGCTAAGCTTAGGCTAACTGAAATCCCCTGTAGCGATCCTTACTAGAAATGAGGACAACAGCAGGCATCCTGAAAGACTCACCATGGGGGTGACTTTTAGATAATTGGACTAAGTTCAAATTATTAGACAAATTGAAAAAGAAAAAAAAAACTCATTTACTATTTCAATAATGTTTGAGTTCGATACAAATTGGCAAACATGATTCTTTACATTATAATGATATTATACAATTAGGCTTGTTTTGTAAAAAGGAAAGAAAATGGGAAGAAGTTCCCTATCTGCAGGCTTTTGTGGCCCTCTCCCAGGATCCTAACTTAAGGGTTAGCGGTGGAGTCTAGCTCGTGATACTTCCAGGCACCCAGAAGCCACACCTGATATTCTGGATGACCCCCTCCTAGCTGCTCCCCTTAGGAGGCCTGTGTCCCCTCCTCTGGAGTCTTCTTAGAGCCCTTGTTCTGAGGTGAGCCCTACCAGTTCTCCAGTGCAGGATTTCACCCCAAGGTCATCAGGCACCCCTCCTCCTTATCCAGTAAGCCCTGGCCCACATCCCCCACTGCCTGACGAAGTAAGCCCAACCAGTACCACTAGGAGTCAGGCCCCATATCAGCCCCTAAAATCAAACCTGCGTCCAGGGAGGTAGGTGACAGGCGTGGAGGAACAATAAAAGTGTATGTGCCTTTTTCCATATCTGATTTGACTTTATACAAGGAGAAATTTGGTCCATTTTCAGGGGATCCAAGGAAGTTTGTAGAGGAGTTTGTTAAGTTGACTGTGTCTTTTGATTTCCTTTGGCATGACATGCAGATATTAGTATACACTTGTACTAGAAAGGCAAAACACAAATTCTAGGTACTGCTAGGGAACATGCAGATAGGATGGCTATGTGTAAGCCAGTCCATGCCATTTATCATGTGGGAGGAGATGCAGTTCTAGACCCTCAGTCGAATGACCAGAGAGGATCTCAAGATCTTGAATGCAGAACTCTTATGCTAACTTGTTTAATAGACAGCATGAAACAGTATGTGATTAAGCCAGTTAAAGTGAGAAAAATAACTGAGGAGGAAGATGAAAATCCCATTCTAATTCTGCGTTGTTTAGTTGAGGCACTCAGGAAGTAATCTAATACAGACCCCGACCTCCCAGAAGGGAAAGTTCTCCTAGGTGCGCATTTTATTACGCAGTCCGCCCCTGACATTAGGAAAAAGTTACAAAAAGTAACAATGGGGCCTCTCAGGAAGCTCCTCTTTTGTCCTTGTTGAGTGTGGAGGCCACTCTAAGGCCCGACCTGACCCCATGCTGTCACTGTCAATGCTATTTGCTCTCCCAATTACACTGATCCAGTGCGGGTGGAAATATAACTCTGTAGTAAATATTTCAACAATTATAGCATCGAGGAATCATCTTCGTGGTTGCTGGATTTGTCATCAACATCCCCAGGATAGAGAGTTCTATCTTCTGGCTTAGACATTGCTTTTGGGATTTACAGTAATAGGGACAGGGCAGAACACGAGGCAAAAACCAAAAGAATTGGCCAAAAAGCAATTGTTAGCTGCTAAATTAGGCCCCCAGCTGCCTCAGGGTTACCCACCTCAAGGAAATGTGCTGAGATTGGCATCTGGGGTGCTCCGTTGAGAGTATCCCACTCACCAGCCTCTAGGCCAAAATCAGTGTGCCATTTGTAAGCAAGAAGGCCACTGGAAGAAATTAAAAAGGGCATCCCACAAGGGAAATGGTTAGCCTCCCTATTCCATCAGGAGATTTGGCCTTGCTAAAAACTTGGAAAGAAGGATCCCCTGAAGATGAATTACAACCAAAATGAAAAGGCCCATATCGGGTGTGATTGAGTACCCCCACTGCTGTTAAACTTTAGGGAATAACTATTTGGGTACACTTGTGCAGGATTAAACCTGTTTCTTATGAGTCACAGGCACAAAAGGAGGACACCACATCTGTGAACATCAGTGAACCTTTGGAGGACCTCTGCTGCCTGTTTAAAAGAAGTATGGTGATTCCTCAAGGATCTAGAACTAGAAATACCATTTGACCCAACAATTCTGTTACTGGGTATATACCCAAAGAATTATAAATCATTCTACTATAGAGACATATGCACATATGTGTTTATTGCGGCACTGTTCACAATAGCAAAGACTTGAAATCAATACAAATGCCCATCAATGATAGACTGGGTAAAAAAAAAAGTGGCACATATACGCCATGGAATACTATGCAGCCATAAAAAAGGATGAATTCATGTCCTTTGCAGGAACATGGATGAAGCTGGAAACCATCATTCTCAGCAAATTAACATAGGAACAGAAAACCAAACACCACGTTCTCACTCTTAAGTAGGAGTTGAACAATGAGAACACATGGACACAGGGAGGGGAACATCACACACTGGGGGCCTGTCAGGGGGTTGGGGGTAGGGGAGGGATAGCATTAGGAGAAATACCTAATGTAGATGACGGGTTAATGGCAAACCACCATGGCACGTGTATACCTATGTAACAAACTTGCACATTCTGCACATGTACCCTAGAACTTAAAGTTAAAAAAAAAAAAAGAATCAAGACTCAGCCCATGGCGACATGATGCTGTGGGTCAGAACAGGAGCTTTAATTTTTCTTTTCTTCCTGATTCTAATACTTCATTTCTGTCACTTTAGCCGACCTCTCAGGAAGCACCTCTTTTGTCCTTGTTGGGTGTAGAGGTCTCTTTAAGTCCTGACCAGAAACCATGTTGTCACTGTCAATGCTGTTTGCTCTCCCAATGACCCTGATCCAGTGCGGGTGGAAATATAACTCTGTAGTAAATATTTCAACAACTATAGCATCGAGGAATCATCTTCGTGGTTGCTGGATTTGTCATCAGCATCCCCAGGATAGAGAGTTCTATCTTCTGGCTTATCTGGAAAACCTCACCGCTATTCCCCCAGACCTCCTAACTAACCACAGTGCTCCTGAAATACTCCAATCCCTACTAGCTAAGTGGAACTCTACCCCCACTTAACGGCTTCCCCCTGAACTCCCCCACCACTATTACCTGGGCCTGGGAAGTTGGGTCTCTCCATTTTCAGTGCACTCATGATTCTGTCTTTTGCACCCACTGTTGTGTTAATGACAGTAAAGCGGACGCCTCCTTGTGATGCTCTGATCCAACTCTAGTTGCCAAGTTCCCAAGGCCACAGTGAGGTAACTGGGATTCCACGTGTAAGCAAGGAGAGCATATATGGTGCCTTCTCACGGATCAGAACATACAAGGGAAAAGTAACTGCCTAGCCTGGGAAGGTGAGAGTGCTGCCCCCTTCTGGAAAACAAAGATTGTCTGACCACCCTCATTGGAACCAGAGTGCGGTGAGGGGAGAGAATATCTCTGTAGACCCAACTTGGCAGCAAAGGATAAAATATCACACCCTGTAGGGCCTCTATTTGTGCCCCAACTGGGCTCATTTTTGTTTGTGACCATAAACAGGAAAAAGTCACACCCCATAACTGCTCCCAACTCCCTAGGGAGTCACTTGTTTTTTTAGGGGCAGTTTTCCCTTGTATATCCGAAACTTGGAATAGAGGTGAATATACGTTGGCCATTCTTGACCCTCCAAGGGTCACTGTTTCTAACCCCATAAGACCCAAGGATACCAGGAGTAGGTGAGAATTAATTCTGGCAGGAAACGGGATAGTGATGGGACTAGCAGCACCCTGGGGTGGCTTTGCTTACCACGAGTCAACCCTAAGGAACTTGTTCAAACCCTTAGCCACCAACACAGGTCAGGCATTAAAGAGAATTCAAGAGTCTTAGACTCTTTGGCAAACGTCGTTTTCCGTAACAGACAAGCATTGGATTGTTTATTAACTGAACAAGGTGGAGTCTGTGAAGTTATTAATAAAACCTGCTGCATACATATTAACAACTCTAGACAAGCTGGGATTAACATTCAAAAGATCTATGAGCAAGCTACCTTGTTACATACATATAACCAGGGCACAGACCCCAGCTATATCTGGTCAACTATCAAAAGTACCTTCTGAAGTCTCACCTGGTTTTCATCTCTCCTAGGACCTTTGATAGATGTCGTCTTGCTGCTACTCTTTGGCCCTCGATTGTTTAACCTTTTCATAAAGTTTGAGTCTTCTAGATTACAACAGTTTCAGGTAAAGGCAAAGCTGACACCAGGCTTCCAACTCATCTCACCTACCAACCCAGAGAATGAAAGCATCCTGCCTCTAGACCCCTTAGATCAGGTATCCAGCGATTTTACTCCTCCAGTGCTAGGCAGGGCCTATGCCCATAAACTCAGTGGGAAACAGGTACAGAAAACGGACTTCCACCTTTCTGCAGCCCCCTTACGATTAAGGAGGAGGATCTAATCTCTGAGAGGGGAATGAGGCAGGAGATAGGACTCAACTCCAGAGGCAGGGCTCAGACACCAAACCAAATTGAGGACTAGCTAAAGCAGAGCCAGGGCGGAAGCAGCTTTCAATCAGACATGCCCAACCGTGTGCCATGTCAGTTTACCATTGCCATGGTAACACCTGTGAGTTACTGCCCCTTTCCATGTTAATGACAGAATGACCTCCCCTTAATCTGCCTGTCATTAAAAGCGGGTATCAATGTGACTGCAAAACTGCCCAGAGCTGCTACTCTCTGCCTATGGGGTAGCTCTGCCCTGCAGGAGCAGTCACGGAGCTGTGACACTGCCTCCTCAACAAAGCCGTTTCCCTCTACCTCTGGCTTGCCGTTGAATTCTTTCCTGGGCAAAGCCAAGAACCCAGCAGGCTAAGCCCCACTTTAGAGCTTGCCTGCTCTGCCTCACCAGCACGGCTTTCCCTCTAAGTCTCCACACGAGGCAAGCCAGTCTTGTTACTGGCTTGTTGTTACCTGAAGGCTCTTAGATAGTGATTCCATTCCTCCTGTGAGGCTGCTGAGCTGGCCAGGCCCGGGGCCCACTAATGGCTGTTTCTTGAAGTTCTCTCTGGGTCCCCTGCTCTCTGTCTTCAGTCTTCTGTAAATGTTTCTGAGTTCATTTAACCAACTCTAAATGACCTGGCTCATTCCTTACTCCTCCAGGTTTCTGCTCAAATGCCACCGTGCCAGTGGCATCTTTTCCCAAACCCTCCATCTAACCTGGCAGCCCCAAATCACTCTCTGTCCCTCTTACCTTGTTTCATTTTCCTTTATGCCACTTACCACCGGACACAGTTCCTATCTTTTATCTGGATATTGTTTGTCAGCCCTCCAGACACCCCAAAATGTGCATTCACTGGGGCTCAGTTAGCCTTGTTCCCTGCTGTGTTCCCTGGTATGGAGGGCAGGTGACAGATTTGGGATACCCACTTCTTACATCATCTGTTTGAAGGGCAGATTTGACCACACCGTGTTCTGCTGAAAGACCTCTCATTCCTGATTGCTCTGGGGATAAATGCAGCCAGCTTGGCTGTGGCTGCAAGCCCCGGCCCTTCCCACCCTCACCAGGCTTCCCCTGACTCTGTGCTCTAGTCCTTTTGGCTGGTTCCATCTCTCTCTTTTCCCTGATCTGCTTCCCCAGAACCTTTGCACATGCCCCCTCTTGGCTCCAGATGTTCCTTCTCAGCCCTGTGTTAGTCAGAACCTACTCATCCTGCAGGTCTTCATCCCATCATGTCATCTCTCAGGGAGCTGAGCTCTGCCTGATTTTTTGTCTATCTCATCTTCCCACATCTATGGAGGGAGGTGTCTTATGGCTTCACAGAATTCTCCTGAGTATTACATGTTGTATTGAAACTGCACAAATGGTAGTGCAACTCTGTAAGGCTTCTTTTGCTTAGCTGAAGACAACATGAATGCAGGAGCTGACTTTCCTCACTGCCCCATCCCTGTGCTGAGCATGGTGCCTGGTCAACACCTACACATGGAATGAATAACTGAGTGAATGAATAATGTTCCTACAACACTGCAACACCCATGCAGCAATGCCTGGAGTGGTGACAAAAGCAGAGCTGGCCAAGGATAGGGACAAGGATGGGGCAACCCTCTTCAGCCCAGATGGACAAACCCTATTCCTTCACTCAGGAAAAAGCACCAGTACCTTACCAATACTATCAGCAGAAAGAACCCTGGAAGAGCAGGCAGGGGATGTGACCTCCTTCCTGACACTGCCTCCTCCTCCCAGAAGCCTCCCTTGGTCATCCCCACCTACAGAGACTTCATCCTTTCCTCCTCTGCATTGTGTCTGCACCTTCTACACACTTTCCTTCTTGCTCATTTCATGGTAGATATCAAAGAATAATTTATATTAGAATCCTTCTCCCCCCATGAGACTGGGAGCTGCTTTAGGCTACGAGTTGTGTCTGATTCACTTCTGTGTCCCCAGTCCCTGATGACGGCTTGGCTCTCATGAACTGTTTCATTAAAGGACAGTTCACTCTGGGTAAGTTTCTGCTCTTTTCTTGATCTGTTTCTTTTCCTATAAAATGGGGTGGTAATAACAGCCAACACCCACCTCAACAGGAGGCTGTGGGGAGACAGTACAGAGATAAATGTGATATGCCTAGCTCAGTGCCTGCACTCAAGAGGCACTACTGCTATGATGGGCAGGGCTGCTGCTATGATGGGAGGGGCTGCAGCTATGGGGGTGGGGCTGCTGCTATGATGGGCAGGACTGCTGTCATGATGGGCGGGGACCACTGCTATGATGGGAGGGGCTGCTGCTATGATGGGTGAGGCCATTGCTCTGATGGGCAGGGCTGCAGGGCAGCTGTCCGGAGCCTCTGGCCCACTTCTTACTCCACCCACTTCCACCCAGAAAACATTTGCTGCCATTTCCTGGAAGCTGCCTGGAGCCATCACTGGTCTAAGCTTTTCAGCAGCATTTTACTATTTTGTCCCTACAACCCACAGTAGGGCTGATATAAAGGTCCTGGGTGATCTGTTTGAGATGCAAACCCCTCCTATCCTCCCGCTATCTAAAGCCCTTCAGAGACTCCCGCTGCTGTTAAAGCAAAGACCCACACATGCAAGTCCCAGATCCTGCCCTGCTCCCTCCTACCCCACGCACACCAATCCAGGTGTGGCAACTGAGGCTCTGAGAGGTGATGAGACCCACCCGAGTCCACTCCATCTGGGGATGGCAGAGCCAGACTCAAACCCAGGCCTGTCAGGATCCATTCCTGGGGCTTGGCCAGCCCTGGCAATGGGTGCCCATCCAGTGGGCCTCTTAACAGCTGGGGAAGATGCTTCTTCCCCATATCTGAGTCACCCATGGCCACATGGTTGAGTGAAGTCATATGATGAGGCTCCTGCCCAGCAAAGAGCAAAATTTGCCCAGCAAAGAGCACTTATTGACCTGAGTGCCACAGTGAGCAGCCTCATCCCCAAGACCATCCACCCTCTATCCACCTCCTGCAGGCCTGCCCTGCTCTCTGGCCCACCCTGATTGGCTCCCCTGATTTCTCATCTATTGATTTAGAAAGGAGCGTGTGGGGGATGCAGGAGCCTCTGATCTGTGGCGCTGTGTTTGTTGAAGACACTGGAGCCTTGGAAGGGGATTAGAAATTCATAACCAGTGTGATTTGGGTCCCAGCCTGAGTCCCGTGTGTACATTCCCTGGGCTCCTCATTAAAGAGCAAATAGATTGGTTTTGGAGGGTCCAAGGATGGTGGCAGCCAGTGTGGCTCTTCTGCCTGTTGCTGGGTCTTTAGGGGCATCTAGTGGTGAGAATGCTGGTGCCACTGAGCATCAGGGTCTGAGGACCCCTGGCTGGCTAGCTTTGCTGGTGAAGATGCCCCCAGAGTCCAGCTTACCCTGTGACAACACTGGCCCATCAAAAAAACTGAGGGCAGAGGGGAGCTCTCTGTCTTCCTGACATTCTCCAGGGCTCTTCCTGCAGCAATAGCCTAGACACCATCGGGATCCTGGACACAGCCAAGCACTGATGAGCTGGGACTCCAGGCACTTCCCCTTCTCCCCTCCCTTATTAATCAAGGATGGATAGGAGTCCTGAGGCCCAGAATTGGGCGCATATGGGCTTACAATCAGGGTGCCTGCCCTCAGAAGCTCCAGCCTGATGGGGAGGACAAGCATGATGCAGACCATTATGCTCTGTGGTGGGGTAGCATGGTTTGTATTTCGGCAGCATTGAAGGTGACGCAGTTAAATTGCCAGAGGCTCTGGTTCTGAGAGCTGGCTGTGCCACTGACTGGCTGTGGGGAGTCTGGGTAAGAGACTTATCGTGCGGAGTCTCAGTTTTCTTTCTTTTCTTTTCTTTTCTTTTCTTTTTTTTTTCCAGATGGGGTTTTGCTCTATCGCCCAGGCCTGGAGTGCAGTGCTGTGATCTCGACTCACTGCAGCCTCCACCTCCCAAGTGATCCCAAGTGATCTGAGCCTCAGTTCAAGTGGTTCAAGTGGATCTGATCAGTTTCCTAATCTATGTAATGAAGATTATGTTAGGATTGGGAGGAACAAACCAGTTGATGCAATTAAGTGTTCAGCACAATGTCTGGCATGTAGTAGGTGCTCACTGAACACAGCTCTTATTTGTGCATTCAGTAAGCAGATGTTTAGTGAGTACCTGCTGAGTGCCAGACCCCGCTCAGGAGAGTGAGAACTTGGTGGTGAAGAAAAGCTGGATGCTTTGTCCTCAACATCTTAGAGTCTGATCAAGGACTGAGTGTGAATCACTCACGATCGGCTCTGAAGGGGAGAGTGGGGTCCTAGAGTGTCTGTAACAAAGGATCCTACTGCAAAGATGGAGAGGAGAGGATGGGCTCAGAGGCCCTGCTGCCAGGTTCAGTGAGGGAGGAGAGGAGGTGCCCAGGACAGCATCCAGGCCCTGGCTGGGGCCACTGCACAGGACAGGATGGAGGTGTTATTCACGGGGTGAGGAGACTGGAGAAGAGCTGGGTTGGGGGTTGCAGAGAGTTTATGATCTTGGACTTGCACGTGTTGGGTTTGCAATGCTTTTGAGACTCTGCATCGTATGCATGGTTGGGGGCTGAATCTTA